>NW_027645527.1:0-82564 GCF_951640355.1 Cnephaeus nilssonii | reverse complement strand
CCCCCCCTGCAGACCCTCCCCACTCAGCCCCCCTCCCCCCTGCAGACCCTCCCCGCTCAGCCCCCCTCCCCCCTGCAGACCCTCCCCACTCAGCCCCCCCTCCCCCCTGCAGACCCTCCCCACTCAGCCCCACCTCCCCCCTGCAGACCCTCCCTGCTCAGCTCCCCCCCTCCCCCTGCAGACCCTCCCCGCTCAGCCCCCCTCCCCCCTGCAGACCCTCCCCGCTCAGCCCCCCATCCCCCCTGCAGACCCTCCGGCTCAGCCCCCTCCCCCCTGCAGACCCTCCCTGCTCAGCCCCCCTCCCCCCCTGCAGACCCTCCCCGCTCAGCCCCCCTGTCCACCCTGCAGACCCTCCCCGCTCAGCCCCCCATACCCCCTGCAGACCCTCCCCGCTCAGCCCCCCCATCCCCCTGCAGACCCTCCCAGCTCAGCCCCCCCTCCCCCCTGCAGACCCTCCCCGCTCAGCCCCCCCATCCCCCTTGCAGACCCTCCCCACTCAGCCCCCCCTCCCCCCTGCAGACCCTCCCCGCTCACCACCCCCTCCCCCCTGCAGACCCTCCCCACTCAGCCCCCCCTCCCCCCTGCAGACCCTCCCCACTCAGCCCCCCCTCCCCCCTGCAGACCCTCCCTGCTCAGCCCCCCTCCACCCTGCAGACCCGCCCCGCTCAGCCCCCCATCCCCCCTGCAGACCCTCCCCGCTCAGCCCCCCCATCCCCCCCTGCAGACCCTCCCCGCTCAGCCCCCCCCATCCCCCTGCAGACCCACCCAGCTCAGCCCCCCCTCCCCCCTGCAGACCCTCCCCACTCAGCCCCCCTCCCCCTTGCAGACCCTCCCCACTCAGCCCCCCTCCCCCCCTGCAGACCCTCCCCGCTCAGCCCCCCCTCCCCCCTGCAGACCCTCCCCACTCAGCCCCCCTCCCCCCTGCAGACCCTCCCCGCTCAGCCCCCCCTCCCCCCCTGCAGACCCTCCCTGCTCAGCCCCCCCTCCCCCCTGCAGACCCGCCCCGCTCAGCCCCCCATCCCCCCTGCAGACCCTCCCCGCTCAGCCCCCCCCATCCTCCTGCAGACCCCACCCAGCTCAGCCCCCCCTCCCCCCTGCAGACCCTCCCCACTCAGCCCCCCTCCCCCTTGCAGACCCTCCCCACTCAGCCCCCCTCCCCCCTGCAGACCCTCCCCGCTCAGCCCCCCCTCCCCCCTGCAGACCCTCCCCACTCAGCCCCCCTCCCCCCTGCAGACCCTCCCCGCTCAGCCCCCCCTCCCCCCTGCAGACCCTCCCCGCTCAGCCCCCCTCCCCCCTGCAGACCCGCCCCGTTCAGCCCCCCCATCCCCCCTGCAGACCTTCCCCGCTCAGCCCCCCTGTCCCCCCTGCAGACCCTCCCTGCTCAGCCCCCCTCCCCCCTGCAGACCCGCCCCGCTCAGCCCCCCCTCCCCCCTGCAGACCCTCCCTGCTCAGCCCCCCTCCCCCCTGCAGACCCTCCCCGCTCAGCCCCCCCATGCCCCCTGCAGACCCTCCCCGCTCAGCCCCCCTGCACACCCTCCCCGCTCAGCCCCCCTCCCCCCTGCAGACCCTCCCTGCTCAGCCCCCCCTCCCCCCTGCAGACCCTCCCCACTCAGCCCCCCCTGCAGACCCGCCCCGCTCAGCCCCCCCCTGCACACCCTCCCCGCTCAGCCCCCCCGTCCCCCCTGCAGACCCTCCCCACTCAGCCCCCTCCCCGTCCCCCTTGCAGACCCTCCCAGTTCAGCCCCCTCCCCATCCCCCCTGCAGACCCTCCCAGCTCAGCTCCCCCTCCCCCCTGCAGACCCTCCCCGCTCAGCCCCCCTCCCCCTGCAGACCCTCCCCGCTCAGCCCCCCCTCCCCCTGCAGACCCTCCCCGCTCAGCCCCCCCTCCCCCTGCACACCCTCCCCGCTCAGCCCCCCTCCCCCCTGCAGACCCTCCCCGCTCAGCCCCCCCATCCCCCTGCAGACCCGCCCCGCTCAGCCCTCCGTCCCCCCTGCAGACCCTCCCAGCTCAGCCCCGGGTCCCCCTGCGGCCACTGCGCTTGCTTTTCTCTCCTGGCAACACCCTCCCTCTGAGGCCTGGGGTCAGAGGCCTTGGGGGTGTGGGCGAGGGGGGCTGCCCGCCCAGCTGCCATTGTCTGCAGTTCCCTGGAGTCTATTAAGAAAGGCAGCGAGGGGCCGGGGGGGGCCGAGGGGCCGGGGGGCCGAGGGGCCGGGGGGCCGGGGGGCCGAGGGGCCGGGGGGGCCGGGGGGCCGGGGGGCCGAGGGGCTGGGGGGCCTGGGGGCTGGGGGGCCGGGGGGCCAGGGGCCGATGCTGGAGGCTGGGTGGCTTTCATTCCCCGAGCACAGAGGGTGACAACTGGAGTCACCGGGGCCAATCGGAGCCCGGGGGTCTGTGGGGCCATCAGGGGCTCTCTCAGGAAACCAGGACTCCCCAGCTTCCAGGGCGCCCGCCTGACCCCGCCCAGGAGGGTTTCTGTGCTTCGTGTCCTTTCTCACCCTGAAGCGAAGGCTGATGCTCCTGTTGGTTTATTAACGAGACCCCCCCCCCCCGCACCCCCAGACACGCAGACTCTGCGAGAAGGACCTCGGGGCTGCGGCGGGGCCTGGGCGCTCGGACTCGGGGCACCGGGAGGGAGGGCAGAGAGCAGGGTCTCCTGGCAGGAAGTGCGGGCACCCCCCCTTCTGAGGGCTGTTTGGGTTTGGGTTGGAGCCTGTGGTTCCCCCAGGGGTGTCCAGGGCCCCCCGGCCGGCGTGGCTCAGGGGCTGAGCGTCGACCTATGAACCAGGAGGTCAGGGTTCGATTCCCAGCCAGGGCACATGCCTGGGTTTCGGGCTCATCCCCAGTGGGGGGCGTGCAGGAGGCAGCCGGTCCGTGATTCTCTCTCCTCATGGATGTTTCTCTCTCTCTCCCTCTCCCTTCCTCTCTGACGTCAATATACTGTGTGTGTGCGTGTGTGTGTATATATGTGAGTGTATATGTGTGTGAGTGTGTGTATGTGTATGTATGTGTGTATGTGTATGTGTGTATATGTGTGTGGGTCAGTGTGTGTGTATGTGTGAGTGTATGTATGTGTGTATGTGTGTATATGTGTGGGGGGGGTGGGTGAGTGTATATGTGTGTGTGTATGCGTGTGTGTATGTGTGTGTACGTGTGTGTATGTGTGTGTACGTGTGTGTGTATGTGTGTATGAGTGTGTGTGAGTGTGTGTGCGTGTGTGCATGTGTGTGTGTATATATGTGTGTGTATGTGTGTGTGCTTGTGTGTGTATGTATGTATGTGTATGTGTGTGGGTGTGTGTGTATATGTGTGTGTGTGGGTGTGTGGGTGTGTATATGTGTGTATGTGTGTGCATGTGTGTATGTGTGTGTATGTGTGTGCGTGTGTGTGGGTGTGTGTGTAAGATGCCAGGGCCGGCCCACAGAACCTGAGTTTGGGGACGGAGACAGAGTGGGTTCAGGGAGGCCCCCGGGGGTGGGGACAGTCGCTGGAGGGAGGGCGGGGGGGGGGGAGGCCCTAAGAGAGGAAGCAGATGTGACCGTGGGAACAAGAGGTCAGGCGGCGGCGGAGGCCGAGCGCCCAGGAGAGCGGGCGCCTGGCGCCGGAAGGAAGCGGCTCTTCCTCAGGATCGGGGTCGGCCCGCAGGCGGGTCAGGGTCCGGCCTCCGGAGCCGAGGCGCAGGGAGGAGGGCTGCGTGGTCAAGCCGCCAGCGTGTGGCCACCTGGTGAGGCGGCCGAGGGGCTGAGGCCACCGGAGCCGGAGCCGGAGCCGGGCGGCCCTGACCCGACCGTGACCCTGCTCCAAGGCGCCTGGGCTGCAGGGCCCGCCCTCCCGGGACGAGGGTCCCGCCGGGTGGCCGCCCGAGACTCTGCCAGCAGGAAGGATGGCCCGACCCCAGGGCCACCCCAGACGAGGGTCTGGACCCGGGAGACCTGCTCCGGGGACAAGGAGGCCTGGGGAGAGCGCTCTCGGCCACACTGGGCCCAGCACCCGCCTCAGGCTCGCTTCACCCCCTTTCCCCCCCCCCCCCGGGGCGTCCCCTGGACCCACCGCCTCCTGCAGGACTAGTCACGGAGATTCCAGGGCCCCGAGCGGGGAGAACCCCAGGAAAATCCCCTGGCCCCTTTCCCCCAACTTCCCTTTGATTTCTCATTTTTCCTATTTTTTTTCCAAAGTTTCTTCATCGCGGATTCCCGGAAGCGTCGTCCCTGGCGGCTCACACAACAAGTTTTGGCAAAAACCAAAGTCTTTCTCCCCGTTGGGCTGCGGAGGTCAGAGCGGCGGCCCCAGAGGCACAGAGGAGCCCCCCGCCTCCCCCTCATCCCTGTGCAATTGGGGGGGCGCGGGTGATGGAAGATTCCAGCCCAGGACAAACAGCAGCTTCGTTTTCACGGTCACAAGACAGGACTTGCCATCGGTTGCCTTGGGGGCACCGGGTGGGGCGGGGTTAGAGATATGGCGGGCGGGGGCTCTCTGGGTACGGGGCCCCTCAGCCATCTGTCTTTTTACTTTTCTAATTGATTTCAGAGAGAGGAAGGGAGAGGGAGAGACAGAAACATCCACGAGGAGAGAGAATCACGGATCGGCTGCCTCCTGCACGCCCCCTAGTGGGGATCGAGCCCGCCACCCGGGCCGTGCCCTTGACTGGAATCGAACCCTGACCTCCTGGTTCGTAGTAGGTCGATGCTCAACCACGGAGCCACGCCGGCCGGATGTGTTCCTGGCCGTTTAGAGCTGTGTGTCTGTGTGTCTGTGTGTCTGAGACCGTGTCCCCCAAACCCCCCCACATACACACACAGACACGTGCGTATCTGTTCACACACAGGTGCCCACAATCACACGGCCATCTATAGGCACAGACACGCGCGTGCGCCCACACGCACATCAGAGGTTAAGGGTCGGGAGGCAGCCCTGACCGGTGTGGCTCAGTGGATAGAGCGTTGGCCTGCGGACTGAAGGGTCCTGGGTTCGATCCCGGTCAAGGGCATGTGCCTTGGTTGCGGGCACATCCCCAGTGGGAGGTGTGCAGGAGGCAGCTGATGGATGTTTCTCTCATCGATGTTTCTGACTCTCTATCCCTCTCCCTTCCTCTCTGTAAAAAAATCAATAAAATATATATTTTTTAAAAAAGAGTCGGGAGGCCAGACGAGGGGGGCGCTGGGCACACTGGGGCCGCCGAACGTGCCGAGGGTTCCTCCCCAAGTTCATCGAGGCCAATCCGAGGGCCTCCAGCGGGAGTCGCCAGGCAGTGAGGTACGTGCGGCTAGCGACCGGCCCGGCACGTCCCGGGGAGCCGTGGTTCGGCGAGCCCAGCCTGCCCTGAGCTCACCCACACACAGGCGAGGCCCGTCTGCTGCACCCACTCACCTCCCGGCCGCTCCCCGGCGCCTGGGACCACGCCCTCCTGGGACCTGTCGCTCCCGCCCACATGCGGGTTCGCTGCTCACCCGCCCCCCCCCGGGAAACCACACGCAGGTCCTGCAGGGGTGACCCCGGGCCGGACACGCCGTCCGTCAGGGAGAAAGAGGGGCTGGAGGAAGGTGGTGATGAGAACGCCTCACCCAAGAGGAGGCCTGACGCTCGGCCTGGAGCCCGGCCGGTGTGGCTCCGTGGTGGAGCGTCGACCTATGAACCAGGAGGTCAGGGTTCAATTCCGGTCGGGGCACAGGCCCGGGTTGTGGGCTCGATCCCCAGTGGGGGGCGTGCAGGAGGCAGCCGGTCCATGGTTCCCTCTCATCATGGATGCTTCTATCTCTCTCTCCCTTCCTCTCTGCAAATCAATACAAATATATATATTTTGTAAAGTTGACCCCAGTCCTGACCAGTGTGGCTCAGTGGATAGAGCGTCGCCTGAGGACTCAAGGGTCCCGGGTTCGATTCTGGTCAAGGGCATGTACCTTGGTTGCGGGCACATCCCCAGTGGGAGGTGTGCTAAGGAGGCAGCTGATCAATGTTTCTCTCTCATCGATGTTTCTAACTCTCTCTCCCTCTCCCTTCCTCTCTGTAAAAAATCAATAAAATATATCTTTAAAAAATAAAAAATAAAAAATAAAAAAATAAAGTTGACCCCCGCTGGGACTCCGAGCCCAGGCTCCGCCCCCTTCCTCTCCCATCCACCTCACCTTCAAGGTCAGACACCACAGGCCCCACGGACCAAACGCACTCACCCCCCACCCCCACCCCCACCCCCACCCCGCCCCGGGATGGCAGCCCTCGGGCGCTTGGTGAGTGGAGTCACCGCGAATGCTGCCCGGCGGCGGGTGGCGGCACGGCCTGGGCGCGGCCGGCCCGCATACTTCGGGCTAATCCATTGGCAGCGGCATCAAAGCCGAAGGGGACTGCGCCCAAGTGTTCTCCTCTTTAAAGAAGGGACGACACCCAACAACCCGGCGAGAGGAAGCCAGCGTTCTGTTTGCGAGAATGAGGGGGGGGGGGGGGGGGCCTACCGGGGGCACGACCCTGGTCGGGGGTCGGGGGCCCTTCTATGTCCCCTGCGCCTCCCAGAATGCCTGGCACATCGTGGGTGCTCCACAAATGTTTGCTGGCCCGGCCGGGGGGAGGGGGGCGCATGGGGGTTTAGGGGTGGAGTGCCGACCTATGACCCAGGAGGTCAGGGTTCGATTCCCGGTCAGGGCACCGGCCCTGGTTGTGGGCTCATCCTCAGTGGGGGGGGTGCAGAGGCAGCCGGTCCGCGGTTCTCTCTCCTCATGGATGTTTCTCTCTCTCCCCGTCTCCCTTCCTCTCTGACATCAATAAAGAAATGTTTAATAATAAATAATAATAATAATAATAATAATAAAAGAACACACGTGTGTGCTTCCAGCCGCCGGGGTGTGGCCGTCGCCCCGGCAGCCCTGAGGGGCGGGCACATTCGGGGAGTGGCTCCCCCGAAGCCGGGGTGACAGGGAGCAGCTGGGCCGGGGTGCCCCCCCCTCTCTCCCCTCCCCCCCCCCATAAGAGCGGCCGTGACCTCCGGGAGCTGGAGGGGCTGAGGAGTGACGGTGACAAGGAGCAGAGAGCCCCGCCCGGGCGCAGGGCGTCTGGGAGCCGAGTGGGCGCACCCGCCCGGGATCCGCCGGGACTGGCCCGGGTGCCCGCCCGCCCGGGGCGCCCCAGAAAGGTGGGGGGGGTGCTCCTGGGGGTGAGTCAGCCGCTCCAGGTGCTGCTCAGAGTGTGAGGCCCAGGGCTCCCAGCTCCGAGGCCAGGCCGGCTCCCGGGACCAGCTCCCAGGAGGGCGGGGGGCGGGGGGTGGGGGCGCTGGGGGGCCCCGGTGGGGAGTGGGCCTGGCTGCGGGGTCCTCACGGAGCAGGTGAGGGCGTGGCAGAGGGTCCCCTTGGCCTTGAACCAGCAGGTGGGGGACCAAACGCCTTCCCCCCACACACCCCCACACTCACCCCCTGGCACAGGGGGGGGGGCGCGGAGGCCGGAAGCGCGGGCTGTGGACGCCCACGGGGAGGCTGCCCCCAGCGGCCACAGAGGGCGCAGCACCGGGCGCCCATGTGGGCGTGGCCTCCTTGGAAATCTTTTTTTTTTTTTTTTTAGTTTGAAATGATTTTATTTCCTTTGATTTTTATGCTTTTCGGCTTTTGTCAAGTGTAACTTACACAGTGGCATCAGATCATCTCTGTTACTAGAAGGTTCTACAGTTTTCAGCGTCTTTTAAACGTTTATGTTTTCTCTTACTATCCTACCTAATAAAATAAAATGGTGATATGTACATTACCATCACTCCTCTACGCCCACGATTGGGCCAGAGGGAGGCACAGGGGGCGGGACTCGGGGTGGCCGGGGTAGCCGATTGGGCCGGCAGGACGCTGAGCTCACGTCGGCAAGGTCAGCGTCTGGGCCACGGCTGTGCTGGGGAGCAGAAGGGGCCTCTGGGGCAGCGAGCCCACGTCCCGCCGCGGACCAGCAAAAGCGGGGGAGCTGGGTGCCTGTCCGCTCCGGCACCAGGCCTTTCAGAAGCCTTCGCCGCGCCGGAGGCTTCCGAAAGGCCTGGTGCACCAGCGGACAGGCACCCAGCTCCCCTGTGATCGAAAGCGAAAGGGTGTAGGGGACCCTACACGTGCATGATTCAATCATGCACTGGGCCTCTAGTTGTATGTATGTGTGTGTGTGTGTATATGTATATATATATATAATTGATTTCAGAGAGGAAGGGAGAGGGAGAGAGAGAAACATCCGTGATGAGAGAGAATCATGGATGGGCTGCCTCCTGCATGCCCCCCACTGGGGATGGAGCCCACAACCCGGGCCGGAGCCCTGACCGGGAATAGTACCTGGTTATAGGGCGCTGCTCAGCCCCTGAAACCTCGATCCCGGGCTCAGTTCCGGAACCGATGTGACCTTTAAAGGACAAACCAGCAGCAGCTTTCCTTCGACCCGGCCACCATTTCCACCCGGACGGACGAGGACCGAGTTAGCGGGTTCTGCACCCGAGCACCCCGGGACCGAAGCTGTGCCACCCGGAGAAGGCTTTCCCGGGAAGGGCCCGCCCGCAGGGCGACGGGGACCCGCTGGGGGGGAGGGGGGGTGCCAGGCCTCGGGGCTCTGCTTCCCTCGGGCATCTGGCGGCCGCATGTCCCCGGGTCAGCGAGCCCATCGCCCAGCCCTCCTGTCACCTCTGCAAACCTGTCCGTCCAGATGGGGGGCCGGGAGGGGGCGAGGCTCACCCCTCCCACGTTCTCGGCCCAACCCCAAAACTGGGGGAGCAGGCCGCCTGCACCCCACGGGGAAGGGAAGCCAGGGCTCGGCCGGCTTTGAGGTCACCACCAGCCAGACGCCTGCCGGGCGGGGAACCCCGTCACGGGGCACTTGGGGGCGAACGCAGCCCGGGCTGGTGACTCACCGAGGCGGGAGCCCTTTCCCCCGCCCACAAACCGTCATTAAGCTTCTCGGGCCCCGCTCGTACCTATAATTATTCTCACTTCACATGCGGGGGAAACTGAGGCAGAGACCTGCACGGTGTCCGTGTTGTGCCTGGACCGTCGCCCAGGGAGGTTGCCTCCCTGTCCAACCAGAAGCCGGGGGTGTCCCCTGGGTGAACCGAGCCTGGTAGCCGGGCCGGACGCCCTCCTCCTCCTCGGCCCGGGGACCGTGGCCACCGTGCACGTGGACACTCGGGCCCGGGGGTCCCTTCAACGGGGCAGGGCTGCTGGGCTCCGGGCCCCGTGGCCAGATCCGGGAGCTTGGGAGCCAGCAGTTCGGTTTTTATCAGAAAACAGTACAACGTTTTTAAGTTCGCTAATCAATTCCATTTATTTATTTAACTTTTTAAAAATATATTTCATTGATTTTTTTTTACAGAGAGGAAGGGAGAGGGAGAGAGAGTTAGAAACATCCATCAGCTGCCTCCTGCACGCCCCCTCCTGGGGATGTGCCCGCAACCAAGGTCCATGCCCTTGACCGGAATCGAACCTGGGACCCTTCAGTCCGCAGGCCGACGCTCCATCCACTGAGCCACACCGGTCAGGGCCAAACACTCAAGTTTGACCTCACACGAGGTGAGTGCATTTCTCAGGGGCTGTTCCCGTGAGCTGTTTGGGATAGAAATGAAAAACCACACACACACACACACACACACACACACACACACACTGTTTCCCTTTTCCGGAATTCTGTCTTTATTGTTTTTATCCATCTAATTCTTCAGGAAACAGCCGAAAACGGCATTGCAGGCTGAAGGGCCTTTTCTGGGCCCGCTCCATCCCAGGTGAAGGGTGTGTGCGTGTGCGTGTGCGTGTGCGTGTGTGGGAACAGGAGCAGCTCAGCCTTCCTATCTTCTAAACAGATAATGTCCCTGTCATGTGACCAGGCAGGCCGGCTTTGTACATCGGCCCCCTCCTTTTTCGGGGGGTGGGGGTGGGGGGTGCTGTTTGTTGTTGTTGCCGCTGTGAGGGAGGGAGATGAAAAGGGAAGGACGGTCGCTTTAAATGAGGAGGCGCCGGAGCGGGCGGGCGGGCAGTGAAAAGGCTAATGCGCTGTGGAGAGGGAGTTTAATCTAATTTGGTTGGAGGGCGTCGGGCGGTGTTGTTTTTGGGAGTGTGGGAAGCGAGGGCCGGAGCAGTGGGGAGCCCGTCTCTCCGGGAGGATCCAAAGCCCGGCCTGAAAGGGAGATTAGAGAGGGGCTCTGATTTGCAATTCACACGCCGGCCCCCCGGGGCACCCTCGGCCGCGGTTCAAACCCCGTCGCAAGGCAAGTGGCCTTCGCCCCGGCGGCCGGGAGGGAGGGACGCGGCCCCTCTGCTCGGCCATTTGATGATGCGGGCGCTTTGTGGCTGTTCCTCACACCCTACCCCCCCCCCCCAACACACACACACACACACACACACGCACCCCTCCCTCCAGCCCCGCTCCCAGCCCCGGTTCTGAGCTGCAGTGAGAACTTCGGTGCCTGTTGGGTCGGCTGCAACGGGCCTGGCTTTTCCCGCGGCGGCTCCAGGGCCCACGGCCCCGGTGTTTCCAGGGAGAGTGAGGGGCGGCGGGAAGGCATGCCTCCTGGGTTGGGAAGTAGAATTCTCCAGGCTTTTTTTTTTTTTTTTAATCTGATCGTAAGTTTCTGCAGAAACGCTACACAAGGTGGCTCAGCGGCCCCGAGGCCCCGCCTGGACCCGGAGCCAGACCCCATTTCCCCATCGACGACGTTAGCGATGTCACCTCCCCCCCCCCAGCAAACCCGGGGGCTCCCCCGAAGCACGGCTGTAACCCGAACCCCTTCTGGTCTTCAACACCCCCCGTCGTCCCGCGTCCTTCCAGAAGCCTCCCGGGCCACGCCACACGTGGGCTCCTGCCGTGGGCGGGTACCGGGCGAAGGCCGAGGGTCCCGTCTCTTTCCGGGGCCGGACGGACGGGTCGGCGGGGCCTTCCTCTTCAAGCGACGGCGCGGGCTCGCTCTAACCTCGTTTCAGGAAACCCTCCCGCGGCGATTCCAGCCCGGACGGACGGCGGCGTCCTGGGGGAGAGCCGCGCCTTCGGTTGCCAGCGGTCTCCGCGTCCGCGTTTTCGACGGTTCCCGTGGCCGGAGGGGGAGGAAACTCGGGTCCTCTCCTTCCATCCTCTTCCAGCCAAAAAAAAAAATAGTGACATGTTCAGACCTCGTCCCGCATCGTGCCCGACGCCTGAAATAGTCCCTCTTCACAACCCTTGCACTTTCCCGACAGAACAATTCCTAGAACTTGAAGGTAGCGAATGTGTGAGTGCAGAATTTTCCAAGAGATAGATAGATAGATAGATAGATAGATAGATAGATAGATGATAGATAGATAGATGATAGATAGATAGATAGATAGATAGATAGATAGATAGATAGAGATACACATATTTTAGGTGGTGGGGGCAGAGGGGTAGACCAGAAACTATCGCTCGCCCCGGCCTGTTATTTGAAATCATGTTTCATTATTAAGTTTCTCGCTCCGGCTGAGCGAGGCCTAACGAGATTTCCATTCATTTAGAGCCCGGGTTATTCCCACGGCAGCCCCCAAACGCGTCCTCTCCCCTCTTTCATCCGTGGTTAAATATGTAAATAAAATGTCTAAAGTCATTCTTCAAAGAAGACAAAAGAAGAAAGGCTGAGGGGGGGGGGGGAGCCGGGCAGAGAAGCCTCCGGATTCTCCATAACATTCGCCGGAGGGGGGCCGGCGGCCGGCCCGGAGCAGCAGGGGGCCCGGCCGCCGCTCAGAGCCGGCATCCCCAGCCCCACGCCCCCCCCCACACACACACACACACGGGAAAATAAACGAAAATAAAATGTCTTTCCAGCTGGAGCCCTCCAAAGGCCCCTTTCATTCCCGTGTGTCCGTGGCGTCCGTCACCGGCCCGGTCCCCGGCCCTCTTTCTCCAGAACCGTGTCTGTCTGTGCGTCTCCCGCGCGCTGGGCCGAGCGCACGGCACTTCCCCACACACATTTCCCCCCCTTTTTTCTGAAAAGGAGAGAAGAAAGCAGTCTGAAGTGGTTATCGCTGAGATAATGGGTCTGAATCGGAGCGACGGAGAAAGGATCAATTAGGCGGCACTTCTCGCCCCGCTCACACCCCCGCCTGGCGTCCGGCCGCCTCCCTTCGCCCGGCACAGGGGTTTTCCCCATAGTTTCTGAGAAAACAGAAACAAAAGAGGAAAATGGGGCGGGGGGGGGGAAGGGGGGTGTCTGATGAAGGACCTTTGCAAGGGAAATTGTAGGAACGCCAGCTGATGCCCACGGAGCCTTTTTCACTTCAGGTTTTGGAGGAACTCCCTGGACTCACACACACGACAAAAAGGAAAGCAAAGAGGGTCCTAAGGAAGGGGCCGCCTTGGAGGGCGTGGGGGTCTCCCTCCAGGAGGCCCAGCGCAGGGGACAGGGTGGCTCTGGCTGCATTGGGGAGCCTTCCCACTTCCTCCTCACCCCCCACCACATCCCACGTCCTGGGACAAGATGCCTGTTCGTTCTGGGATCCTGGGCAGGTCCCAGGCTCAGCCTCCTCCAGGTGTTTGCTGGGAGGGAGGGAGGGAATGAATGGAAGGACAGATGAATGAATGGATGGGTGGATGGTGGATGATGGATGGGTGGATGATGGATGGATGATGGATAGATGGGTAGATGGATGGATAGATGGATGGATGGATGGGTGGATGGATGGATGGGTGGATGGGTGGATGGATGGATGGATAGATGGATGGATGGATGGATGGATGGATGGATGGATGTTGGATGGATGGATGGATGGATGGATGATGGATGGATGGATGGATGGATGGATGGATGGATGATGGATGGATGGATGGATGATGGATGGATAATGGGTGATGGATGGATGATGGATAGAAGGATGGATGATGGATGGAGGGATGGATGATGGATGGATGGATGGATGGATGATGGATGGATGGATGGATGATGGATGGATAATGGGTGATGGATGGATGATGGATAGAAGGATGGATGATGGATGGAGGGATGGATGATGGATGGATGGATGGATGATGGATGGATGGATGATGGATGGATGGATGATGGATGGATGGATGGATGGATGGATGATGGATGGATAATGGGTGATGGATGGATGATGGATAGAAGGATGGATGATGGATGGAGGGATGGATGATGGATGGATGGATGGATGATGGATGGATGGATGATGGATGGATGGATGATGGATGGATGGATGGATGGATGGATGGATGGATGGATGGATGATGGATGGATAATGGGTGATGGATGGATGATGGATAGAAGGATGGATGATGGATGGAGGGATGGATGATGGATAGATAGAAGGAAGGAAGGAAGGAAGGAAGGAAGGAAGGAAGGAAGGATGATGGATGGATGGATGATGGATGGATGATGGATAGAAGGAAGGAAGGAAGGAAGGAAGGAAGGGTGGATGAGTGGATGTGAGGTCTCCCGAGTTTCTCAAAGATGTAAAACCCTCCGTCTTGTTTGAAATAAAAGCCAATCACTCCTGATAAGCCTCTCAGCGCAGTGCCCCTAGCCACAGCGGGCAAAGCTTCCCGGAAGGAGGAGTGCCAGGCAGTGGCTTCTCCTTCGGGGGGGAGGGGGTTCCTAGGGGTACCTGGCCTCTCTGGGAGGCTCAGCCCCGACCCCCAGGGGTGTCTGCGCCCCTCTCCAGAGTCGCCTGAGGATGGGAGGAGGGAGAGAAGGCCCAGGAGCACAGGGCCCGCTCCTCTGCCCTCGCCTCCCACCCTGAAGCCCTCCCACGGCCCCTGCGGATGAGACCCGGATGAGACCCCGGGAGTCTGCGAAGAACCGGCCGCGATCCCGGCCCCCAGAGCCTCTAAGAGGAGAGGGGGCCCGCCCCGCCCGCCCCGCCCTGGGGCTGTTGATTGACGGGCTCACACTCGGAGCGAGGTGAAGCCTTTGACATTTCTTGGCGGGGGAGGCTGGGTGTGTGCGCGCGCCCTGTGCGGGGGTGGGGCGGGGGGTGGTGTCCCCAAGTGACTTCATCACCAACGGGCCGGCCCCAGGGCGAGGGGGTGGGCTTAGGGCCTCCGTCTGGGACGCTCGCTCCACTTTCTAGGAGACCCGAGTGGTGTGGGCGCCTCCCGGGGAGTTGGGGATCCCGCTGACTCAGCCTCCTCCCGCCTCTCCCCACCCCCCCAAGTCCCCATCACCCGACGGGTCTGTAGCCCAGGAGGGTGCAGGCCGGACTCATCACTCGCCCCACAATCTAAAGACCCGATGGGCGGATGACTTCCGATCATCAATAAACCACCAGCCCCGACCGGCGCGAGGCCCCTCAACGCCACGGCTTTGGTGGGGGCGGGAGGGGGGGGTCCCCAGGATCCAAGCCAAGCCCCCCACTTCCCGGGAATGGGGAGGGAAGGGGTCGGGACGTCCGAGTCCCAGGAGCGGCCCCGCCCCTCCCCCGCCCTCCTTCCGGGCGAAGACCTCGCCTGAGCGGCCCTAAAAGTCCGGATTCCCGGCCCCCTCCCCCCGGCCGGGCGCTTCTCTTTGAAATTTCAAAGGCCCGGGCCTCCCTCCCGGAGCCGGCCCCGCGCAGGCCTGGCGACTCCCCGCCTCGGGACGGCGCGGGCGGGTTTACAAGCCAAAGGGCCACTTTATGGCCGCGGCTGTGAAACGCAAATCCCACTTCGCTTTGAAAGCGCCCTCTGCCCGGGACCCCCCATAAAAGCAGGGGAGATGCGCCCCAGCCCCCCGCCGCGGGCGCCCGCCCCCTCCTCCGTCCGGCCCGTCTCCCAACTTCCCGTAACCTCGGCGCCCTCGGGGTTCTCCGGGAAATGGGGCGCAGGCGGGAGGCCGCGAGAGACCACGGGGTGCCGGGGACCATCCCGCGGGGTCCCCCGGAAAGGGGGCGCGCACGCAGGCGGGAGGAGGCGGAGAGAGCGCAAAGTTGGAGGCCGGCGCAGAGAGGGAGAAGGAGCGGCGGGCAGGACAGACGGAGGCGCCCGGCGGGGTGTCCAGGCCGGGCGGGGAGGGAGGGCGAGACAGCGCTGCGCCCCGCGGGGCCCCGGAGCCGGCGGCGGGGGCGCGGGCGCAGGCGGCGGAGGGGCCGCCCCGCTTTCTCATGCAAAGCGGCGGCGGGGGCGGGGCGCGCGCTCGGGGGCGGGGCCTGTCACCGCTCGGCTCTCCCCCTTCGCCTTTCCGCGAGTCTTCTCACCCCGGGACGCAAACCTCCCAACAGCTGCGGGCCGGGCCGGGCCGAGGCCGAGGCCGGCGCGGGTGGTGGCGGGGGAGGAGGAGCCCGGCGCGCTGGCCCGGCCACCGTGCGCCCCCGCCTCCCGCCCGCCCGCCCGCTCCGGACGCGCGCCCCCCGTTCGCTCCCAGAAGAGGCCAAAGTTTGCCGGCCGAGACCCGCAGCAGCCCGCGCCGGCGGTCGCGCCCAGGGCCCCCTCGCTTCCCGGTATTGTTCGCCGACTTCGCTCCTCGGCTCCGCGGCCCCCTCTCGGCGGGGGGCCCCGGCCCGCCGAGCGCGGGGAGCAGGGCCACAGGCTGGGCGGGCATGGGCGGGGGCCCGGGCCGGGACGCGGAGCCGAGGCCCACAGCCCGAACCCGGGCCCGGGAGCGGCGGCTCTGAGGGCAGCGGACCTGCCGGCCGGGGCCCCGCCTCCGACGCCAGCACCATGGCGCGGCGCCCGGGTCCCCCCCGCCTGTGGCTGGTCCTGCAGGTGATGGGGACGTGCGCCGCCATCAGCTCCCTGGACCTGGAGCGCCCGGGCGACGGGCAGTGCCAGCCCATCGAGATCCCCATGTGCCAGGACATCGGCTACAACATGACGCGCATGCCCAACCTGATGGGCCACGAGCAGCAGCGCGAGGCGGCCATCCAGCTGCACGAGTTCGCGCCGCTCGTGGAGTACGGCTGCCACGGGCACCTCCGCTTCTTCTTGTGCTCGCTGTACGCGCCCATGTGCACGGAGCAGGTCTCCGCCCCCATCCCCGCCTGCCGCGTCATGTGCGAGCAGGCCCGGCTGCGCTGCTCCCCGATCATGGAGCAGTTCCACTTCCAGTGGCCGGACTCGCTGGACTGCGGCAAACTCCCCAACAAGAACGACCCCAACTACCTGTGCATGGAGGCGCCCAGCAACGGCTCGGACGAGCCGGCGGCGGCGGCGGCGGCGCGCGGCGGCTCGGGCCTGTTCCCGCCGCTGTTCCGGCCGCCGCAGCCGCGACCCCCGGCCGCGGGCGCGCCGGAGGAGCCCTCGCCCCAGGAAGTGGGGAGCCCCGGGCGCGCCGGCTGCGCCAACCCGGGCAAGTTCCACCACGTGGGCAGGAGCGCGTCGTGCGCGCCGCTGTGCGCGCCCGGCGTGGACGTGTACTGGAGCCGCGAGGACAAGCGCTTCGCCGTGGTCTGGCTGGCCGTGTGGTCGGCGCTCTGCTTCCTCTCCAGCGCCTTCACCGTGCTCACCTTCCTCGTGGACCCCGGCCGCTTCCGCTACCCGGAGCGCCCCATCGTCTTCCTGTCCATGTGCTACTGCGTGTCCTCGCTCGGCTACATCATCCGCCTCTTCGCGGGCGCCGAGAGCATCGCCTGCGACCGGGACAGCGGGCAGCTCTACGTGATCCAGGAGGGGCTGGAGAGCACGGGCTGCACCCTGGTCTTCCTGGTGCTCTACTACTTCGGCATGGCCAGCTCGCTCTGGTGGGTGGTGCTGACGCTCACCTGGTTCCTGGCCGCCGGCAAGAAGTGGGGCCACGAGGCCATCGAGGCGCACAGCAGCTACTTCCACCTGGCGGCCTGGGCCATCCCCGCCGTCAAGACCATCCTGATCCTGGTGATGCGCCGCGTGGCGGGCGACGAGCTCACGGGCGTGTGCTACGTGGGCAGCATGGATGTGCACGCGCTCACGGGCTTCGTGCTGGTGCCGCTGGCCTGCTACCTCGCCCTGGGCACGTCCTTCCTGCTCTCGGGCTTCGTGGCGCTGTTCCACATCCGGCGCGTGATGAAGACGGGCGGCGAGAACACGGACAAGCTGGAGAAGCTGATGGTGCGCATCGGGGTGTTCTCGGTGCTCTACACCGTGCCCGCCACGTGCGTCATCGCCTGCTACCTGTACGAGCGCCTGCACACGGAGCGCTGGCGGGCGCTGGCGGCGCAGCGCCGGTGCCGGCTGGACGAGCGGACGCAGAGCCTGGACTGCCGGCTGGCCGCCTCCATCCCCGCCGTGGAGGTCTTCCTGCTCAAGATCTTCATGCTGCTGGTCGTGGGCATCACCAGCGGCGTGTGGATCTGGACGGCCAAGACGCTGCAGGCCTGGCGCTCCGTGTGCGGCCGCCGCCTCCGCAGGCACAGCCGCAGGAAGCCGGCCAGCGTCGTCGCCCACGCCCACGGCGGCGGCGGCGGGATTTACAAAAAAGCCCAGCACCCCCCGAAAACGTGCCTGGGGAAGTATGAGCTCCCCCAACAGCCGCCTGCCTGCGTGTGAACCGACCTGGAAAAAAAATTAAAAAAGACTGGAAACTTTCCCACGGGGCAGACGGTGGCCGGCGGAGCCAAACTTTCTTGGTGCTTTTCTTGGGGGGCTGGAGGGCTGGGGGGTTGGTTGGTTTGTTGTTGGTGTGTTTTTTAAAAAAAAAAATAAAAGTTTAAAAAGTAATGATAATAATAATAATCAACCGGCATTTTTTGGGTTTTGTGTTTTTTTTTTAATATATTTTATTGATTTTTTACAGAGAGGAAGGGAGAAGGATAGAGAGTTAGAAACATCGACCAGCTGCCTCCTGCACCCCTCCTACTGGGGATGTGCCCGCAACCAAGGTACATGCCCTTGACCGGAATCGAACCTGGGACCCTTCAGTCCGCAGGCCGACGCTCTATCCGCTGAGCCAAACCGGTTTCGGCGGGTTTTGCTTTTTAAAATATATTTTTGTTGGTTTCAGAGAGGAAGGGGGAAGGAGAGAGAAACACCCATGATGAGAGAGCATCACGGATCGGCTGCCTCCTGCGCGCCCCCTGCTGGGGATGGAGCCCGCCACCTGGGCCTGTTGCCCGGGACCGGGAATCGAACCCGTGACCTCCTGGGTCCTAGGAGGACGCTCTGCCGCTGCGCCCTGCCGGCCGGGCGAAGGAACCGGCCGGGCGAAGGAACCGCGTTTGCCCTGAGACTCCGGAGGGCCGTGGACCCTGGACGGCGAGGCTGGGGGAGGGGGTGGGTTTGTTTGCCGGGAAGGGGGAGGGCTCCCCGGGGGAAGTGGCCTCTTTGTAGCCAATTTGTGGTGAAGGAGTGGATTCGGCCGCCCCCGCCCCGGAAGAAAACCTTTGTTTAGAAGCTTCGGTAAATAGACGTCGGTGCGTGTGTTTGCTTTGGCTGCGCTCGCCTGGGACACACCGGAGCGGAGCGGACTTGTTTGCAAATGGAAGGGCCTCTGGGGGGGTGCAGAGCGCAAGGGGGGAGGGGGGCAGGGGGGGCAGGGGGGGCAGGGAGGGGAGGGGCCCGCCCTCAGGAGGGCAGGAGGGCGGCCCCCTCTGTGCCCACAGGAAGAGAGAGGAACCTGCCGGCCCAGCACCCCCCGTGGGTGGGGCATCTGGGTCCCTGACAACGGACCCGAGCGCCTGCCCCCCACACACCGCCTCTCTCTCCCGGACAGAAAGGCTCACCACACCGCACCCGGGTCCAGGGGACATTTTCCTCCTCTTTCCCTCGCAGCCAAAGCGGAGCCGCCGGGGGGGGGGGGGGGGGGGGGCGGGTAAAGACCACAGAAACCTCCCCACCGAGGGTGGGGGGGCCAGGCCTCAGCGCCCTCCGCGTGGTGACATTTGTGGCTTCTTCATGGAAGCCAAGCCCCCTGCTCTGGGCTCCCCGATTGTGGGAGGGAGGGGCCTGGGGGAGGAGGGCTTAGGGACTCTCTTGTGACACAAATGGATTCCCTGACGGAGCCTGGAGCCCGGGGCCGCTCACACCCCTCCAGGCCGTCCCCACCCCCACCGAGGCCTGGGCCTGCAGTGCCTGGGTGACTAGATGATATATTTTCAGGCTCCTCTGTTTCATTAAAAATAAACCGTGTTCTTCCGATTGCCACTGGCCCCTTGTGCGCTGAGAGAGAGGAAAAGCTGAGTGTGGTCTCCGCTGGGAGGTCACAGCTCATCCCTGGGACCTGGCAGGGTCCTGGCCGATGGGCAGGGTCCGGGGGGTGGGGAGGGGGGGGCAGTGACTTATTTTATCTTTAATATGTATCTTTTATATCGATTTCCAAGAGGAAGGGAGAGGGAGAGAGAGAGAGAGAAGCCTCCATGATGAGAGAGAATCATGGGTCGGCTGCCTCCTGCACGCCCCCCCCCCCACCACCACCACCGGGCATGTGCCCTGACTGGGACTGGAACCTCCTGATTCACAGGTGGACGGATGCTCAACCACTGAGCCACGCCGGCCGGGCTGGGCTGTCTAATTCCTCACAACCCCCCTCCCCTACCCTCACCCCGGGAGAGACTCGATTAAATAAAATCTCAGGCTGCAAAGCACTAAGAAGGCCACCTGGCACGGACCGAAGGCTCCATGAATACTTGCTCTTATATGTTTACTGCCCCCCCCCGCCCCCCAGAAAGTCCAACCCACCCGCTAGTGAGGAATGGTCTCCAAAGAGAATGAGGTTTTTTTTTAAATATATATTTTTATTGATGTCAGAGAGGAAGGGAGAGGGAGAGAGAGATGGAAACATCAGTGATGAGAGAGAATCATGGATCGGCGGCCTCCTGCACGCCCCCTACTGGGGATGGAGCCCGCAACCTGGGCCTGTGCCCTTGACCGGAATCGAACCCGGGACCCTTCAGTCCCCAGGCCGACGCTCCATCCACTGAGCCACACTGGCCAGGGCGAGAATGAGTCTTTTTTCTTTTTCTTAGAGAAACGTGTTGTCCAGTCCCGGTCCGGGCTGCGCAGCGTCCCCGCGGGTCTGTCGAGGTGCTAAGGCGGGCTCGGCGCCTCCGTGGAGGTGGGCGGCGTTCCCCGTCTGCCGCTTTGACCTTGGGAACATCCTCACCGCCTCCCGGGGAACCAGGCCTGGCACACGGACACCGCGTAGGCACAGGGAAAAGGACGCGGTGGATGGAGATGGGGGCGGGGGGCGCCGCCCGACCTCAGGAAAGCTCGGGGAACACGCGGGGGCCACGTCGTGGGGAGTGAGCTCTCACGTTTTATGAAGAGCGTGAAGGCCAAGCAGGAGGGGAGGAGACGCGTCTGAAATCGCCAAAGAGTCCGTGTCAGCGGCCCGGACGCGCGGGCGTCACTGGGGGCTCACACAGCCCCCCGCCCAGGAGGACGCCCCTTCAGCTCCTACGCAGTGTCCGCAGCCCGGGCGGACTTTTCGGGTCACCGAGGGTCGTGTTACTTTTTAAAAATATATTTTATTGATTTTTTTACAGAGAGGAAGGGAGAGGGACAGAGAGTCAGAAACATCGATGAGAGAGAAACATCCATCAGCCGCCTCCTGCACACCTCCCACTGGGGATGTGCCCACAACCAAGGTACATGCCCTTGACCGGGAATCGAACCCGGGACCCTTCAGTCGGCAGGCCGACGCTCTATCCACTGAGCCACACCGGTGAGGGCCGAGGGTCGCGTTATTACAAGACATCTTCTTTTGGGGGGCAGCAGGGGTGGTCCCCCGCTCACATCCAGAGGGCTCTGGTTTAAAGGAAGGGGTTCCTGCCCGGCCAGCGTGGCTCCGTGGATGAGCATCCACCCAGGAACCAGGAGGTCCTATTCCTGGTCAGGCCACAGGCCCGGGTTGCGGGCTGCATCTCCAGTAGAGGGCGTGCAGGAGGCCGCCGGTCCATGATTCTCTCTCACCTCTCCCTTCCTCTCTGAAATCAATAAACACATATTTTAAAAAAGAAAGAAAATCAATAAATAAAGGGCTCCCAAAGACCACCCTCAAAACACACCCACCTCCGTCCATCCCACCCGAAGCCACTTGAGGGCGGTGGCCTCAGGGCTCTGGGACCAGGGGCCGAAGGCTCTCAGGTGGTCCCTCGAACATCTGTTCTGAGGAGCACTTTGGGGCATGTTAGGGAATCTTTGCCCTGAAAATTAAAATAAAATAAACACACACACACACACACACACACACACACACACACACACACCGCCACCTTAAAACCTATCCCGACAACATCTTCCGTGTCTGAGGCAGAACTACAAAGCCATCGGCCCTGACAGGCGATAAATCAGCGTCTGCCTTAAAAGGTGGGCGACGTGGTTACGAGGTGCAGGTGCCGACTTTGATCCCAAGTGACAAGCCCCTGGGGCTGGTGCCACTGTCCCCCCTTCCCCCGGCAGGGCCACACCTGGGACCTCCGGGGGTGGGGGGCCCCCCTCCGCTCGCTCCCTCAGGAAACACTTTCGTTTTGCCGGCTTTGAACACCGAGGTTCATTAACAACCTGCTTTTCTTCCTACAGCTCATGGGAAGCAGCGCCACTGAAGTGGTAACATTGTGTCCATGTCGCCTCCTGAAGTTGTAACATTGTGTCCATATCAACCTACTGAAGTGGTGACATTGTGTCCATATCAACCTACTGAAGTGGTAACATTGTATCCATGCGCCTCCTGAAGTGGTGACATTGTATCCATATCGCCTCCTGAAGTGGTAACATTGTATCCGTATCGCCTACTGAATTGGTAACATTGTATCCATATCGCCCTGTTGAAGTGGTGACATTGTATCCATATCGTCCACTGAAGTGGTAGCATTGTATCCATATCGGCCTCCTGAAGTGGTGACATTGTATCCATGTCGCCTTGGCCGCCGCAGTCTGAGCTAAACTCAGCCGAAACTTTGTTGCTACTTTTTTTTTTTTCTTTAAGAGCCTGTCTCTGAGTATTGGCAAAATCAGTGCCAACCTGCCCGTCCACAATGGCCCGAGAAAAGGAAGCATGAGAGGCGTAGGAAGAACGTGTGAGTCTCATCTGCCCGAATGATGACACGGGTCTACACCAACCAACGGAACCAATGAGAATGACAGAAAAATGGTCGGTTATAAAATTCGTCATTTGGCTATGGGGATTGTGGTTGCTACCTTTTTTTTTTTTTTCTTTAATCAAGACAGTACGAGCCCTGGCTGGTGTGGCTCGGTGGACAGAGTGTCGGCCTGCGGACCCAAAGGTCCCGGGTTCGATTCCGGTCAAGGGCACGTACCTCGGTTGCAGGCTCCTCCCCTGGCCCAGGTTCCGGTCAGGGCGCGTGCAGGAGGCAACCCGTCGATGTGTCTCTCTCACGTCGATGTTTCTCTCTGTCTCTCCCTCTCTTTCCCACTCTCCCTAAAATCAATGGGAAAAATAACCTCCGGTGAGGATTAAAAAAATAATAATAATAAAATAAATTCAGTGCAATACTGCAGCAATGCACAGAGTCACATCTCTTGGGTAAACAGAAAGCACTAGAGAAAAAAGAAACGAGAGAGGGGAAGCATCCAATACAACCTTCAGAGCCCGCCCTGACCAGTGTGGCTCAGTGGATAGAGCGTCAGCCTGTGGACTGAAGGGTCCCAGGTTCGATTCCGGTCAAGGGCATGTACCTTGGTTGCGGGCACATCCCCAGGAGGGGGTGTGCAGGAGGCAGCTGATCGATGTTTCTCTCTCATCGATGTTTCTAACTCTCTATCCCTCTCTCTTCCTCTCTGTAAAAAATCAATAAAATATATTTAAAAAAAAAACAACCTTCAGAGCCCGGCCGGCGTGGCTGCGGTTGAGGCTCCACCCATGAACCAGGAGGTCACGGTTCCATCCCCAGTCAGGGCAGGAGGGGAGCGCTCCCGTGACGCTCACAAAGGGACAAAGCGGCACCTTCTCCTCCCGTCTCCCCCCACGGTGCCCATCCGCCCTCCCCCGTCCTGCCTGGCCGTCGGCGCTGCCCCAGGTGCCGCAGCCTCCCCCCTGGGCGCCGCCTCTCCCCGGGGGACCTTCCCCCGGAGCGGGGTGGCCCAGGAGGCGGGCTGTGAAACGCGCCCATGGGTCCGGAGCTGCCGGAGGGCCCAGCCTGGTCGCCTGGTCGCCAGGCCGCGGGGACACCTTGTGAGCGGGTGTGTTTGCTCCTGGGGAGACCGGGCTCCCTGCGTTAAGCCTCATAGAGAGGCCCCGTGCCCCTCCCGTCAGATGGCGTGTCCGGACGGCCCTGGCCGAGTTCAAGGGGAAGGAACCAGAAACATACGGGTTGGATTTCCCCGCGGAGACACGTAGGTTAGACATTGGGGGGGGGGGGGGGAGTCGTGTCAAAACACGTCCTGGCGTGCGGCCAGCACCGAGATGCTGGAGGTGGATTCTGAGCCGGCGGCCGTGCCCGGCCCCTCGCGGCGCCTCCTTCCCGGTGGGTCCGGTGTGTTTATGCTTCAATCCCCCAGAGGCCCTGCAGGCTGGGAGGTGAGGCAGGGGGGTGTCTTTCTAATTTAAGTTGCCAAGTTTTCTTTTTTAAAAAAATGTATTTTATTGATTTCAGAGAGGAAGGGAGAGGGAGAGAGAAACATCCACGATGAGAGAGAATCACGGATCGGCTGCCTCCTGCACGCCCCCTGCTGGGGATCAAGCCCGAAGCCCAGGCCTGTGCCCTTGACCGGGAATTGAACCCGGAACCCTTCAGTCTGCAGGCTGACACTCTATCCACTGAGCAAAACCAGCCAGGGCAAGATTTAAAAAAAAAAAAAAAAAAAACTTTTTAAAATCTCATTGTTATTAAAAAATGGGCCGAAACCGGTGTGGCTCAGTGGATAGAGCGTTGGCCTGCGGACTGAAGGGCCCCAGGTTCGATTCCGGTCAAGGGCATGTACCTTGGTTGTGGGCACATTCCCAGTAGGGGGTGTGCAGGAGGCAGCTGATCGATGTTTCTATCTCATCGATGTTTCTAACTCTCTATCCCTCTCCCTTCCTCTCTGTAAAAAATCAATAAAATATATTTTTTTAAAAAAAGAAATGGGTACCATATATATATATATAATGGGTACCCTGGCCCGGCCAGTGTGGCTCAGTGGTTGAGCATCAATCCATGAACCAGGAGGTCACAGTTCAATTCCCGGGTCAGGGCACAGGCCTGGGTTGCAGGCTCCATCCCCAGTAGGGGGCGTGCAGGAGGCAGCCCATCCATGATTCTCTCTCATCCCTGTTTCTCTCTCTCTCCCTCTAAAAATCAATGCAAACACATTAAAAATAAATAAATAAAAAGGGTGGTGAGCTGCGAGCGCACTGAGGACGGGGCCGGGACGCCCCGGGGCCCGGGCCACGGGCACGTGGTTCCCAACCTGGGCGGGAATCAGGCCGCAGGAATGACGCTGAGGAGCCCCACCCCAGCGGGCGGGCCGGAAGGACGGGTCCCCAGGCCCGCAGAGCCGCCCAGACCCGTCCCGGTGAGCCGCCTCGGCCGGCCGGTCCGCGGGATGCTCGCGGGGACCCGGGAGAACCAGGTGCGGTGAGCTTATCCACGTGGCCGCCGACATCGGAGCCTCAGCCCCCGGGGCCTCCTCTGTGCTCAGGGCTGTGAGCGCCGGGGGAGGGCGGGCGCTGGCGGGCGGCTCAGTGTGTGGGAGCGCGGCGCCATCCACCGAGAAGTCGCGGCCGGGATTCCCGGGCAGTGAGAGCGAGGGAGCCCCACCGATGCCCGCTCAGGGGGTGAGCGTCGACCTACAAACCAGGGGGTCACGGTCCCATTCCCGGTCGGGGCACAGGCCCGGGTTGTGGGTTCGATCCCCTGTGTGAGGCATGTAGGAGGCGGCCGATCCATGATTCTCTCTCATCATGGATGTTCCTCTCTCTCTCCCGCTCCCTTCCTCTCTACAATCAATATGAACATATATTTTTAAAAATAAAAGAAGAAGAGCCCTAACCGGTTTGGCTCAGTGGATAGAGTGTCGGCCTGCGGACTAAAGGGTCCCAGGTTCGGTTCCGGCCAGGGGCACAGGCCTGGGTCGCGGGCTTTATCCCCAGTGGGGGGCGTGCGGGAGGCAGCTGATCAATGATTCTCTCTCCTCATGGATGTTTCTATCTCCCTCTCCCGCTCCCTTCCTCTCTGGAATCCATATGAACATATATTTTTAAAAATAAAAGAAGAAGACAGGCCGGCGAGGGCTGCCGCGTGCTGCTGTGTTTATCGTGGGTTCGTCACCGGTCCCCCAGCTTCGATGGCTGTCCCTGGGGCCTGTCCGCCTGGTCCCAGCTTGGTGTCCGGGTCCGTGGGGGTGGGAGGGGCTGCAGGGGAGGGTCAGTGGATAATTGTGCCCCCCCCCCACCCCCTCCGCTCGGCCATCAGCTTGCTGGGCTACAGGAACGTACTAACAGCGGGAAGCCTCGTCCCACTGACCCCACCCCCCGTCCCCGCCCCGAGTCAGGGCGAGGGCCTGCTTGAGGCCGACCCGTCCAAGATTCCAGAGAGAATTGCAGCGGGTGACACGGGCCCAGGCCGCCCCACCCCTCCCGTCCCCGCTGCTGACTCAGCCGTCTGGGGGCAGACAGACAGACAGAAGCCGGCGCCCGGCTCCGGCCGTAAGGAAACATCGACTTCAAAGGCCGACAGCTGTGTGCCGGGCCCGCCGCCCCTGAGCCCCGTCCTCGGGCCAGATGCCGGCCGGGCCGCCGGGCGCCGAGCGGGGAGCGGGGACCGCGGCCTTGAGTCACGTGCCGTGTTTTTGAAAAGTCCTGCTCTCGCGTGACCATCACGGGCCGGCTGCCTCCTGCACGGCCCGCCCCCCCCCCCCCCCCCCCGCCCGGGATCGAGCCCGCGACCGGGCCTGTGCCCCGACCTGGAATCCTCCCGTGACCTCTGGTTCCCAGGTCGCCGCTCAGCCACTGCGCCACGCTGGCCGGGTAGTATATATGTATATATATCCCTGACCGGTGTGGCTCAGTGGATAGAGCGTCGGCCTGCGGACTGAAGGGTCCCAGGTTCGATTCCGGTCAAGGGCATGTGCCTTGGTTGCGGGCACATCCCCAGTGGGGGGTGTGCAGGAGGCAGCTGATGGATGTTTCTCTCTCATCGATGTTTCTAGCTCTCTATCCCTCTCCCTTCCTCTCTGTAAAAATCAATAAAATGTATTTAAATATATATATATTTTTTATTTATTTATTTTTTTTTTCCTAAAGAGAAAGGGAAAGAGAGAGAAACATCGATTTGAGAGAAACACGTCGATGGGTTGCCTCCTGCAGGAGGCCCGACCAGGGCCTGGGCTGGGGAGGAGCCTGCAACTGAGGTCCGTGCCCTTGACCGGAATCGAACCCGGGACCCTTCAGTCTGCAGGCCGACGCTCTATCCACTGAGTCACACCAGCCAGGGCTAAACTATATTTTTATTGATTTCAGAGAGGAAGGGAGAGGGAGAGAGAGAGAGACATCCATGATGAGAGAGAATCATGGATCGGCTGCCTCCTGCACGCCCCCCACTGGGGATGGAGCCCACAACCCGGGCCTGTGCCCTTGACCTGGAATCGAACCCGGGACCCTTCCATCCACAGGCCGACGCTCTAACCATTGAGCAACCGGCCAGGGCTGCATTGTTCCTTTTTAATCCCCCGCCCCCCCCCCCCCCCCCCCGTGTCTGTGCTGTGACACAGCGCCCAGCCGCTCCGGCCGTGGGGACCCGCCCGCTGAGCGGCACAGAGCGAGGTTTGGGGAACCTGCCTCTTCTCCCCCCAGGTCCGCGGGGATGGGCCTGGGCCCCCAGATCCCTATCCCCCCCGCCGCCGACCCCCCACCGTCCCCATCGAGTCCCATAAAAATATCAAACGCGGAAGGAAAATCTCTCTCTGGTTTTTCAAAAGCAGAACTTGCAGGAACGGTCTTTGATCCCCAAATGTAATTAGCATCAGAATTGGAGATGGAGGGGATATTTGTCTAAAAGCATTAATTTAATTCCTGGCCCAGTTTCCCTCCCCCCCCCCCGTCTCCCCCCCTCGCTTATCGGCGCTCTCATTCTCACAGCGCCGGCGGCAGCATCCGGAACCCGAGAATCGGGACAAGTGGGTCCTCGGGCAGCGGGAACCCCAATAAACATTCCCTGGGAAAGACGGCCACCTCGAGCCAGAGGCCGGGACCCCGGGCGTGAGTTTGTTTTTACATCATAAACCCAAACCCGCTCCCCCCCCGCCCCCCGCTGGCTTCGGGCGCGGTCTAACGGACGGGGCACCTCTCCGCACCCCTCGCTGACCACGGAGGCCCCACCTCAGGGTCCCTCGGCCCCCGAGGCCGGGCGCCCATCCGTTTGCTGCGCTGGAATGTTCCGGAGCAGCCGCGTCGGCGCGGGGTTTACGGGGAATTATTTCACCGTCGGAGTGGCGGCGTTCCCACGGGGTCTGGGGGATGAAAGACGCTGCCCGCCGTTTTAAGTGGAAATACAGGTGAACTGGACGTTGTTAAGTGCTCCCGGTCGCCTGCTGTACCGTCAGCTCAGCTGCTACAACAAAACCGCCCGATGGGGGAGCCGGGGGGGGGGGGGCTCCCACCGAAACGCACGGTCTCGTGGGCCTGGGGCTGGAGGCCAAGGTCACGGTGTCGGCTGCGGCCTCTCTCCTGGGCGTGTCCTCGGCCGTCCCTCTGTGCATGCGTGTCCTCCCGTCTGTCCCTCTCCTCACGGGGACCCCCACCTGGCCTCCTTTGAACTGAACCGCCTCCTAAAAAACCCTGTTCCAAATAGGGCTGCATTCTGGGGGGGCTGGGGGTGGGGACTCCAGCAGGTGAATTTGGGGGGGGACCCCCCCAGGCCACCCCCCTGCTCGGCCAGACACCCAGCGAGACCCAACTTCTCACCTCACCGGGGGGACAACTCTGTCCCCCTCTCCCCATCCCGGGGGGCAGGCGGAGTCCTGGTGGCCACTGGAAAAGCCGGATGCCCCCCTCCCCCAAACTGAGCCGCCCCCTGGCCCCCGCCCGCTGCCGCCTCAGGGTGGGTGACGTAAACGAACCCGTGTCCCCACCGTGTGTCACCGGAGGGAAGGAGGCCCTGGACTCCGGTCAGAGCCACACCGGGCGGGAAGAATGACCCCTGTGGGCGGGGGGGGGGGGGGGGGTGCCGGGGTCACCGTCTGGCACCAGAACCCCTCGTCCTTCCCAGGAGGAAACATTGACAGAACCCAGGAGCCAGAGGTCAGGGTTCATTCCCGGTCGGGGCACAGGCCCAGGTTGTGGGCTCCCTCCCCAGTGGGGGGCGTGCAGGAGGCAGCCGGTCCATGGCTCCCTCTCATCACGGATGTTTCTCCCTCTCCTTTCCTCTCTGACATCAATAAAGATATAAAAAATAATAATAATAAGCAGAGGACGGAAGCGGGTTTCGGCCTGATGACCTCTGTCCCCGGTGAAGGGCACAGCGGAAGCCATGGCCGCGTGGCTGGAGCCGTTCGGTCCCCCTGGAGGAGGAGCTGCGTGCGTCCTTGCTGGGGGGGGGGAACGTCCCCGGGGCCACGTCCCCTGCACGTTCGGGGAAAGCGTGTTAAGGACTCTGTGGAGAGAACGGGATTAAAGAAAACAGAGCCGGCCCGGCAAGGGCCCGCTGCCCCCGGGGTGGGGGGTGGGGGGAGGGGGGAGGGGGGAGGAGGGGGAGGGGGGCGGGGGGGCGGTAGTGCTTCACGGATGGAACCAACAGTTCCACTTCTGACCACAGGCCGAGGCTAGACCTGGAGGAGGAAGAGGAGGAAGAGGCGTTGGTTGGTGGAGCCGCTTGTTAGACGCTTTAACTCGGGAAGCTTTTAGAGCGGAGGGTCCCCTTAGGGCCCCCTCAGAGGCGACGGGAGGGGGGGGGCCTCAGAGGTGACGGGGAGAGGCCCGGGTACCTCCCACAGGTCCTGGGACCAGCTGAGCGGCCTTCCCCCCCCCCTCTCTCTCTCTCTCTCTCTCTCTCTCGCTGTCTCTCTCTCTCTCTCTCTCTCTCTCTCTCTGTCTTTTCTCTCTTTCTCTTTAAAAAGGCTCATGGCCCGAGTTTATTATTCATTAGACATTTTGCTTCCTCCGCTAACTTTGCTCATAAAATGTTTCCAAGGGTCTAAAGTGAGTAAAGTGAGAGAGACAATTGCATTCTCTACGTCCCCCCCCTCCCCCTTTGGAGTTCAAGGACCACAGCTTCCTTCAGTTCCGTCAAACCACTAACCAGCTCATCAACCAACTAACCAGCTCATCAAACAACTAACCAGCTCATCAACCAACAAACCGGCTCATCAACAAACTACCTGGCTCATCAAACAATTAACTACTAGCTCATCTACCAGCAACCCACCTCCTCCAACAACCAGCGGCTGTAACTGCGCACCCCTGTGCGACTCCAGGGTCTGGAGAGAGACTCCCCCGGGCGCTGGGCGAGCTGGGAGGCTGGGCCCCGTCTTTCTCCGGCCTCCTCAGCAGCTCTGACACCTGGGCCTGTGGGTGAGTCGAACCCACCCCCCCTTTCTGCTCCAAAGAGACTTTTCAGAAACTCAGGTGCCTGTCCTCGTGTGTAAGGATTGCTGACGCCAAGAATTAGCCAATCGGATGCAGCCTTCCTGTGCGACGTGACCCATCGGACGCAGCTCTATTCTCTGACCTGTGCAGTGACGGCTCAGGACCCGCACGCGCACCAGACGCCCGTGTTGTGTCGGCTGCTGTCGTTGTTTTATTTGACAATCTAGGGCCGTGGTCGGCAAACTCATGAGTCCACAGAGCCAGATATCAACAGGACAACGATTGAAATGTCTTTGGAGAGCCACATTTTTTAAACGTAAACTTCTTCTAACGCCACTTCTTCAACACAGACTCGCCCAGGCCGTGGTATTTTGTGGAAGAGCCACACTCCAGGGGCCAAAGAGCCACGTGTGGCTCGTGAGCCGCGGTTTGCCGACCACGGGTCTAGGGGGACGGAGGGCAGTGCCCCTGCCGACATTGTCAGGTTCTGCATGTTTTATTTTTAAACACGTTTTTATTGAGGGAGAGGGAGAGAAACATCCATGAGGAGAGAGCATCATGGACCGGCTGCCTCCCGCACGCCCCCCACTGGGGATCGAGCCCACAACCCGGGCCTGTGCCCTGACCGGGAATCGAACCCTGACCTCCTGGTTCCTAGGTCGACGCTCAACCGCTGAGCCCCGCCGGCCGGGCATGGGCATTGCATGTTTTAGAAATTCTTGGGGCACCCCAGCTGGAAATCCCCGCTCTACATTCTCGGCCCAGGCAGCGGGTGGATGGACTTGCCGTTAAGTAGCATGAGGACCACGGGGATTGGGGGGCCCGGGGGGGGGGGCTCACGTCTGGGGAAGGGGTGGGCGAGGGAGGGAAGAACCCAGTGCCCCCAGAACGACTTTGTGTCTGTGCTTTTCTGCCTCCAACCAGCACGATGCCCTGGGCCCGTGGGTGCGGCCACCGCTGACCAGCTGGGGGCAGGCCGCCCGAGATGGGCCAGGACCCTCCACGCTGACTCTTCGAGGGGAAAACACCCCCCCCCCACAGCCCCGGGGGGGGGGTGAGGCGGGTTCGAATACAGCCCAGTCTCCTGCGCCCGCCCCACCCACGCGCCCATCACCACGGGCCCTCCCCCGCGGACACCCGGGGCCGGGGCCTGGGGTAGGTGGTCCCGTGCAGAGCGCAGAGGGTGGTGCAGAGCGGCGGGGGGGCACGGGGGGGGGGAGACGGACATTCACGAAACCCAACCACCCAGAAAACCGGGGAGGCAGGGTCTTGGGTTTCCACGGGCGGGGGCGGGGGGAGCGAGAGGAGCAGAAACAAAAACAACAAGGCCATTAATCTTTCATTGCGTTAACGGGATGAAAAGAAATCTCTTAAAGTCGCGTTCTTCCTCGCGCCGCGGCACGCCGCCCCCCGCCGACTTCAAAGGCCTGACGAGAAGTTGGTTAACACAGTCCCGGCTGGAGCCGACTTTTGCTCAAGTACGATCCCCCCCACCCCCCCTCCTGCTGCCCGCCCCCCACCCCCTCCTCAGCAAAGAGAGCAGAAGGGCCGGGCGCTCGGGGAGGGGGGAGGGGGCGGGGATGCTTTTGTGCGGCCCGAAGAGGCCTGCAGGGTTTGGCTCTGCCCACGGGAGCCATGTGCAGACGGTCACAGACATGAGCCACCACACACACACGCACAAAGACACGCAAATACACGCATGCACACGCACAGACAGTGCACACACAGAGACACATGCATACACACGCACAAAATGAGACACACGTGCACAGACAGAGATACACAAACACACGCGCGTGCACACACGAACACATGTGTGTGAATAGACACACAGGGACGCACAAATACATGCAAACACACATGTACACACACACACACACACAGTCTGTCAGGGAGGGCATGGAGAGCGGGGCCCTGGTCCCCCTTCACTCCTGCTTTCCGCCTCGGCGAGCAGGTCTCGTCCCCGGCTGGGCACGGGGCCCCCCAGCCTGGGTCCAGAGAGGAGAGTGTGGGGGGCCCAGGGGCAGAGAGGAGAGTGTGGGGGGCCCCCCAGCCTGGGTCCAGAGAGGAGAGTGTGGGGGGCCCCCCAGCCTGGGTCCAGAGAGGAGAGTGTGGGGGGCCCCCCAGCCTGGGTCCAGAGAGGAGAGTGTGGGGGCCCCCCAGCCTGGGTCCAGAGAGGAGAGTGTGGGGGGCCCCCCAGCCTGGGTCCAGAGAGGAGAGTGTGGGCCCCCAGGGGCAGAGAGGAGAGTGTGGGGGGCCCCCGGCTCTGGCTGCGGCTGCAGGTGGTCAGGGCTGCTCCCCCACCCGGCAAACGGCTGAGACAGAGTGTCAGGTGGGACCAGACCGACGTGGGGACCGTGGAGACGGACAACTGTGGGCGACGGGCGCGGGGGGAGGGGGGTCAGCAGGAGACACGGGGACGGAGGGAACCAGGAGCCGGGGCGCCGACCCACAGCCGCAGCCGGGAAGCAGGGCCCCTCAGCGGGGGGAGGGGGTGAGGGAGGGGCTGGCCGGTGTGGCTCAGGGGCTGAGCGTCCACCTGGGAACCAGGAGGTCAGGGTTCGATTCCCGGTCAGGGCACAGGCCCGGGTCTTGGGCTCCGTCCCCGGTGGCGGGTATGGGGAAGGCCGCCCGTCCCTGACTCTCTCTCACCATGGATGTTTCTCTCTCCCTCCCTCTCCCTTCCTCTCTGACATCCATACAAACATGTACATTTTAAAAAACATATTTTATTGATTTTTCACAGAGAGGAAGGGAGAGGGACAGAGAGTTAGAAACATCGATGAGAGAGAAACATCGATCAGGTGCCTCTTGCACACCCCCTACTGGGGATGTGCCCGCAACCAAGGCACGTGCCCTTGACCGGAATCGAACCCGGGATCCTTCAGTCCGCAGGCCGATGCTCTATCCACTGAGCCACACCGGTTAGGCAACATGTACGTTTTTAAAAAGCAGGACGAGCTTTCGGGGTGCGTGTGGCCAGTGCGTCTCACTCACGCCCCTCGCGCACAGCCCTCGGGGTGACACCACCATCGCGGCCGGGCGGAGAGAGGGTCTTCCTGGAGGAGGCGAGGGGCGGGGGACAGGGTCTCTTTAATCAGCTTTAAGGAAAGAAACATTGTGAGCAGTCACTGCTCGTGTTTAAAAGTTTAACCCGGCTTTCATCCCGTACAATCAGGGCTCCGGATCCCCGGCAAACAGGGATGAAAGTCCGGGGCCCGTCGCTAATGAGCCGATGAAACAGCGGGGATCGGGGTTTTAATTACTGCGGGCGGCGCGCCGGAGCGGGGCCGCGGCCTCCACGGGGCCTGTCGGCGGGCGGCGGCGGGCTGTCACGGCCCTGCTGCGTGGCGGGGCCTTTGATGAGCGCTCGTCTGTGTCTCCCGAGAGCACACATAACCCCCGCGCCCGGGCCCCGAGGGGCCGGCCGGCCGCCCGTCCGGGTCCCGTTCCTCCACGCGGCCCCGTCCGTCCTGCCCGGGGAGCTGGATGTGCCAGAGGCCGTGACCTCTGTGGCAGCCGGCCGGCCTCCCTCTCCCGGCGTGGCTCCCTGTCGTCAGAAACGTCGCAGTGAACCGGGAGGATGCTGGGTAGACGGCTTTGCGTTCCCGTTCAAAGCCAGGCCGGACGTTTTTGTCCGAAGCCTCATTCCGAGATGCTCTTGTGGGCGTTCGTCCCCGTGCGGCTCTCCTCCATTTGAACATGCTTCTCACAGCGCCCCCTTCCCCGCGGGCCGGCCGCCGGGGTCTGCACGGTGCCGGGTGGGGTCTGGTGCGTGGAAGGTGGAGGCCGTGTGTTCTCACCCGATGGAGGCGGAGGCCGGGCCGGGGGCCCAGCTGTCACGCTCCCGGGACACACGCAGGTGCACACGCTCACCCCCCCCGCCCCACCCCCCACCCCCAGAGGCCGCAGTGCTCGGCAGACGAGGCCGCTCCGAAGCCTGCTGTTCGCCATCAAAGGGCAGCCCAGGACTAATCTCACCTGGGGACAGCCAGCAACCCAATCCGAATCCAACTAGCCAGCTCATCAACCACTGCCCAACTCATCAAACCACTAACCAACTACCCAACTCACTAAATAACTAACCAGCTCATCAACCAACTACCCAAGTCACTAAATAACTAACCAGCTCATCAACCAACTACCCAACTCATCAAACCACTAACCAACTACCCAACTCATCAAACCACTAACCAGCTCATCAACCAACTACCCAACTCACTAAATAACTAACCAGCTCATCAACCAACTACCCAACTCATCAAACCACTAACCAGCTCATCAACCAACTATCCAACTCACCAAATAACTAACCAGCTCATCAACCAACTACCCAACTCATCAAATAACTAACCACCTCATCAACCACCTACCCAACTCATCAAATAACTAACCAGCTCATCAACCAACTACCCAACTCATCAAATAACTAACCAGCTCATCAACCAACTACCCAACTCACCAAATAACTAACCAGCTCATCAACCAACTACCCAACTCACCAAATAACTAACCAACTACCCAACTCATCCACATGGTTATATAACCAACTATATTAACATATATTAATCCTCACTCAAGGATATTTTTCCATTGACTTTTAGAGAGAGAGAGAGAGAGAGAAACATCCATGTGAGAGAAACACATCGATGGGTTGCCTCCTGCACGCACCCTGACCAGGGCCTGGGCCAGGGAGGAGCCTGCAGCCAAGGTACATGCTCTTGACCGGAGTCGAACCCGGGACCCTTTGGTCCACAGGCCAACGCTCTACCCGCTGAGCCACACCAGCCAGGGCCGGACTTCCCATCACGCGTATCAGTCCGTTTAGTCCAATGGCTGTAGCAAGCAGCACGGACCTCCGTGGCTGCACACAGTAGGTGCTTATTTCTTGCTCCTGGATGTCCCTGCGACGGGCCTGGTTGGGCAGGGCTCCTGGCAGCCACCCCGGGGCCAGCTCCCTGGACCCGGTGCCGGCCCATCTTCTCAATGTGTTTACCTCTCCTACGGGTCTAACGGGATATTATTGGTCCGATCGCCTGCGCTTTCTCTTCTTACAAAATCCAGGTCGAAATGGACCAGGAGGTCAGGGTTCGATTCCCGGTCAGGGCACAGGCCCGGGTGGCGGGCTCGATTCCCAGTGGGGGGCGTGCAGGAGGCAGCGGGTCCATGATTCTCTCTCGTCATGGATGTTTCTCTCTCTCTCTCCCCCTCTCCCTTCCTCTCTGACATCAATAAAAATATAAATTTTTAAAAAAGGGGGGGAAATCCGGGTCCATCACCTCATTTCCGCCGGAATGACTAGGAGCGGCCACATGGGGAGGGCAGACACCAGGCGCCCCGAGCCACGGCGGCTGCCACGCGCCCGAGGCGGACAGCAGACACCCCCAAACCGCCGCCGGGTTCTGGGCCAGCCGCCCACCAGCAAACACGGGGACCCCCCCCCCCACGCCCGCCCCCCTGATACGCGGAGGAAGAGGTCGGGTTGCCGACACGGCCTTGGCGTCCCGTCCGGAGACGGCTGGCCTGTGGTTTGTCTGACATCAGCACGCTCCGGACGGCAGATTCTCTCCCCCCCTCCCCCGTCCCCCCGAAATTAAATTATCTCCTCAGCAGAGGTCTGGTGCCCAGACGCGGGCACCCCCCCCTCCCCGCCCCCCAGGGCCCAGGAGCGGAAAGGGAGTCCCCGACCAGCTGCGATGGTGGCCGCGCTCCCACACTTCACGCTGGTCGTCCACGCCCGGACCCCCCCACGCTCGGTGGGTGCTCGGGCGGGGCTCCGGCCTGGGGCTCCCCGGCTGTGAGGCCGCGGCCCTCCCCCGACCGGGAACATCTGCTTTAAGTCCCTTTTATGAACACGACGGAGCTTCCCCTGGGCAGTTATCTTTTAATTTCGGAATTCTTTGCAGCAATAACTGGAGATAATAACCCGCCGTGTTCTGGCCCCTTTAAAAAAATAAATGGGGGGGCGGGGGGGGAGCGGAATGGGCCCTGCTGGGCTTTGAACTTCTTTTTCTAATCCCCCCTCAGGCCTGGGGCGGGGGAGGCCCCCTCATTTGCGCTGAGACCGGCTGAGTCCCCCCACACTCGCACCCACCCCCTCCCCTCCCCGCCAAGGGCAGTCTGCTCGGCTGGGAGCCCGGCCCAGGCCCAGCGTGCGGGCGGGGTTACGCGAGGGCTCCCCAGCAGGCTCAGCGTCCCTCTCTGAGCCTGGGGACCCCCCGCCAGCCCCTTTCTCAGAGTTTCTCTCACCGCCACCCCCCAGGAGGGGGCACTGGAATGTCCCGGACACTGGATCCCTTTTCAGTACCGGAACCGCCCGGCGCCCGGGGGCCCAGGTCCTTGGAGACGTCATCGGGGGTTGGGGGAGACTCAAACCGTCAACCGGTTAAAAATGCGGATTTTGTCATCAAAGAAAACACGGTAATTTCAAGAGAAACATCAAACGTGCTTTCTTCAAAGTAACGTCCATCGCTGGCCACACATTTCCCCCATCTTTCAGGTGATTTGTGGATTCCGTCCCGATAGAACTTCTCTTGTTTTGAGGCAGACCCTTCAGAGACCCCATTTCCCACTTCTGTGTCCGTGTTGAAGTGCCGCTCAGACAGTGCGTGTGCCATCGGTCGGAACACGTGGTCGTCTGAAGGAGCAACACAACAACATAGCACACACATCACATCGCATGTAAATCAACATACGTGTGACTCCATGTATTGGGGAAAACCCGCATTAGTACCCGGTACGCCTAGGAAACACCAATGATGAGAGAGAATCATGGACCGGCCGCCTCCTGCACGGCCCGCACTGGGGATCGAGCCCCCAACCCGGGCCTGTGCCCTGACCGGGAATCGAACCCTGACCTCCTGGCTCCTAGGTCGACGCTCAGCCCCTGAGCCACACAGGCCGGGCAGACCCCGCCCCCCTTTCCGTGGAGGACCTCACCCTCTCTCCGTGGTTCCCTCACGCCCGTCCTGGAGGGTTCACACGGCACCGCAGTCTCCGGGGAGGGACAGAACCGAGAGACGATGGGACGCTCTGTTTTTTTAACCTTCGAGGTGACGGACTTGATTTCTTCTACGGGAGATGGCGGGGGGGGGGGGGGGGGGGGCGCGGTGGCTCCCCTGGTGCTGACATTCACCTTCGCTGTGACCTCCGCTGCGACCTCTGCTGTGACCTCCGCTGTGACCTCCACTGCGACCTCCACTGTGACCTTCGCTGTGACCTTCGCTGTGACCTCCACTGTGACGGCCACACCCAGGGGCCAGGCGGCTGGCGCTCAGGACCCTGCGGCTCCCTCTGTTTCTGGCACAGGACACAGGACGGGGGCAGGGGCCGGGGCGGGCACCGGCGGCACACCCAGCGGACAGGAAGTGAGGAGACGCACCAGCCCCCCCAGGGCCGGACGGGGGTCCTGAGCCGCTCGATTCCCCGGAGGAGGTTTGGACCTGGAAGAGCCAGGCCGTCCCCCGAGAGCAGGGACCACAGCGTCCCCCAGATCGGACCAGAGAGGTGCCTTCCAGCAAGTCCTTCCTCAGCCCGAGAGGCAGGCCCAGCACCTTCCGCGAGGGGGGGGGGGGGCGTGCTGCAGGGACCTGGGGCAGCTTCGGGGGCACCTGCTCCAACCGGGCAGCACCCCTCTTCTGAGCTTCGGGGTGCCGGTGACCCTGACCTCGTCCCCCGGTTTCTCCACTCCCCTCCCCCTCCCCCCTCCCCCCTCCCCCCTAGGAGGGCAACTGCTTCTGCAGTGACAACTGTTTCTGTTTTTGAAAATGTATTTTTATTGATTTCAGAGAGGAAGAGAGAGGGAGGGAGAGAGAGGGGATGGGCTCCAGGATGCGGCGTTCGGGGCTCCGAGGTCCTGAGCGGCGAGGCGGCGCCGGGCCCTGGGGTGGAGGCGGCCTCTCAGACACGCTCTGTCTCTGTCGCTGAGAGAACTCCCTCCAGCAATGAGGCTCCGGCTCCGGGTCCGGCGGGCGGGGCGTCCCTTAGAGCCGACATCTGAGGCTCAGCTCAGCCCTTTCACCCGGCCCGGCTCCGGCTCCGGCTCAGTCCCTCCGCTCTCCACGGGGGCTGCGGGGAGCCGGCGAAGCCGAGCAGGAGACCGTGGGCTGGGGACACGTCCCACCGCGGCCCGGCGAGCCACCCGCTTCGCAGACCGCCGCCGAGGACTGCCCGTGACCCTCGTGTGGCTGCAACGAGAGGACGGGACGGAGGCGGACGCGGCGCTGGGTCTCCTCCTCGTCCAGGTGGAGCCGGAGCAGGGATGCCCGCCGGCCGCTGGCTCAGTGCCTGTGCTTTGACCTATGAACCAGGAGGTCTCGGTTGGATTCCTAGGTCAGGGCACGTGCCCGGGGGGGCGTGCAGGAGGCAGCTGATCCATGATTCTCTCATCATGGATGTCTCTCTCTCTCTCCCTCTCCCTTCCTCTCTGACATCCATAAAAAAAGAAAAGGGTTCTTTTTAAGTCCGTTTCTGTGGATCTGCGTGAACTGATGGGTGCGGCGAGTAACCAGACTCGCGGGGGCCTCCCGCCGGGAATGTACCCGACACGGGGCGAGCGGGCAGCGTCCCGGCTCCCCCCCGCCCGCCTCGCTCCCTCCCGGAGGCCGGGGAGGGCAGGCCCACAGCTGGCCGCCCAGCGCCCGCGCCCCGGCTGCGCTTTCCTGTTTACACTCCGACATCAAATGCGCCTTCGGAAAATTCCCGGCTCCCTTTGTCCTGTGTTCTCTGCTCTGTTTCCATTTAGGGCTGGCATGTAAGGGGAAGTGGTTTATTGCCACAACGGGCGATGACGGGAAGGGGAGCTCGGTGGGAAAAGGAAACACGCACACAGGCGTGCACACATGCGTGTGCATGCACCAAGTGTGCACACATATGCACACGCACATACACACATGTGCACACGCCATGTGTGCACAATATGCACACTCTGTGCAAACATGCACACATATTCACATGCACACACACCATGCCCGTGTACACGCCACGCACACACATGTGCACACACACACACACCACACACACACACACATGTGCACACACACACACACACAAACCTGCCCAAATAACCACTGGCTGCTGCCCCTTGTGTGGGGGGCCAGGGAAAATGAAAGGTGGGCCATCGAGGGGGCCATCTTACAGGAGGTGGCATTTCGCCAGCTTTTCAGGAATTTCAGCTTCAAGACGACTTTGTGTCTGATTCTCACCAGGTGACCTGACCACCCAGCTGTCCAGTGCATTCTGACCTCCCCCACTCGCCCCCCCTGCCCTCCCGCCCCGCCCCATCCTGCGCGTCCCCCCCCCCTCCCCCCCCCCAGCCCCCAGTACTGACTTCAGGTCTCTTTGGAACCAGCCACCTCCCATAAGAAGGTGTGTTTGGCCCGGCCAGCGTGGCTCAGTGGTTGAGCGTCGACCTATGAACCAGGAGGTCACAGTTCGATTCCCGGTCAGGGCACAGGCCCGGGTTGTGGGCTCGATCCCCAGTAGGGGGCGTGCAGGAGGCAGCCGATCCATGAATCTCTCTCACCATGGATGTTCCTATCCCTCTCCCTTCCTCTTGAAATCAATAAAAATATATACATTTAAAAATTTTTAAAAAAGAATGAGGGTGCGAGAATTACATCTTGCTATATCACATCTTCTGTCTTTAGAAACTAAGATTATTTTATTTTATTTTTATTTATTTGTTATTATTTTTTTTTAACAGAGAGGAAAGGAGAGAGACAGAGAGCCAGAAACATCGATGAGAGAGAAACATCGATCAGCTGCCTCCTGCACACCCCCCACCGGGGATGTGCCCGCAACCAATGCACATGCCCCTGACCGGAATCGAACCCGGGACCCCCCAGTCCGCAGACCGACGCTCCATCCACTGAGCCAAACCGGTTTTGGCTAAGATTTTCTTAAATATATTTTTTATTGATTTCAGAGAGGAAGGGAGAGAGAGAGAGAGAGAGAGAGAGAGGGAAACATCCATGACGAGAGAGAATCATGGATCGGCTGCCTGCTGCACGCCCCACACTGGGGATCGAGCCCTCAACCCGGGCCTGTGCCCTTGACTGGAATCGAACCTGGGACCCCCTCAGTCCGCAGGCCGACGCTCTGTCCACTGAGCCACACCGGCCAGGGCTAGAAAGGAAGATTTTGTGCCTTGCACAGCGCAGGACACTCTGGCCATGGTCCACACAAGAACACTGTGCCTTCGGCAGCTGCAAGGGGTTCAGGCAGAGAAAATAAGCGTCGCTCCTGCCCTCTAACGTCCACTCAGGGTATTGCCACCCCTGCGGTCGCGGCTGCACCCAAGACCTATTTCTTGTTGTGCTGCGCCACCTGCTGGCCACGTGGCAGAACATCTTTGTCGCCCAAACCTCCCATCCCCTCTGCGGAGTTCATGGGCGCCTCTCGTTTTACAAAAAGCGCGAAGCTTTGTGAGCCCCCCCTCTTTTTTGGGGGGCCCCAAATGACTCCCGTCTTTCAAGTGTTTTTGCCTTTTCTCATAAACTCTCCAGGGGAATAATAATGCCAGGTTCACAGATCTTGCCTCCAATTACCTAAACGTCTCTGAGCGTAAGAATCACGTGGCGTCTCTCCTTAAAAGTCTTTGCTCCCGTCCCAAACCTACTGAATCGGCACGATCCATCCGGGAACCTGAGCCCCCGGTGGATTTTTTTATTTTTTATTTTTTTACAATGGAGCTATTATGGGTGTTATTCCTTTAACACCCCCCCCCCGCCCCCCAGACAAGGCTGTTGTACTTGGGGAGCTGGCTTTAGGGAGACTTAAGCCTTCTCCAGCCCCCTCCCCACCTCCGTCAGCACGTACACTCTCGAGTATGAATAAAACCCATCATGTTTGCTACACAAGTGCAGCTTGAAAACCGGTCCCTGGAGGTAACCGCATTGCCGCTACCCGCTCCGCTTGGATATAAAGAAGCCATTGAATGAGCACATCCCTAGTTACCATCACCCCGCTTCCACGCTGACCGATCATTCTGTTCTATTTCCCGATATGGACGGTAGTTACGGGTTGCTTTTGCCCGACGAGGAAACAAACTCCTAATGGAGGTGACCCCAGTGACCCCGGCACCTAGCCCAGTGACCCCGGCACCTGGCCCAGTGACCCCGGCATCTAGCCCAGTGACCCCGGCACCTAGCCCAGGGACCCCGGCACCTGGCCCAGGGACCCCGGCACCTAGCCCAGTGACCCCGGCATCTAGCCCAGGGACCCCGGCATCTAGCCCAGGGACCCCGGCACCTGGACCAGGGACCCCGGCACCAAGCCCAGGGACCCCGGCACCTAGCCCAGTGACCCCGGCATCTAGCCCAGGGACCCCGGCATCTAGCCCAGGGACCCCGGCACCTAGCCCAGTGACCCCGGCACCTAGCCCAGGGACCCCGGCACCTAGCCCAGGGACCCCGGCACCTAGCCCAGGGACCCCGGCACCTGGCCCAGTGACCCCGGCACCTGGCCCAGTGACTCCCGCCAACCTGGCCCCTGGACCACGTGCCTAAGTACCACGTGGAACTTATCAGAGGTGCAATTACCAAACCTGCGGAGCCAGGATTTCCAGGGGCGGGCGGAGCCATCTCTGGGTGATCCAGCCCCAGGGCCTCGGCCTGGCTCCCTGTCGCCCAGGCACGCACGCACACACGCAGCACACAGTCGGTCGACTTGGAGAGTGAAGTCCGCTAGGCACGCAGCCGCCTGCCGTCCGGGCCTTGCAATGCCCTTTTATGTGGGGGAGGTTGGGGCGAGAAGTGCAACATTCAAATGCTATTTCCCTAGTTGAGGAAGGAATTAATGTCTAAACGTAAGGGCCGGCCCAAGGTTAAGCCCACCATTTTGCACCGGGTCACAATCTCGGAGTTTATGGGGGGGGTCCTGTTCCCCCAGCTGGGAGGGCACCAAACCGCCCCGCACCCCCACTTCAGCAATCCAAGCCCTTGAACTGTTCTGCTCCAGGGAGCACGGGGAGGCCTGGGCGGGGCAGGGGCGGGGCCTGGGCAGGGCGGGGGCGGGGCATGGACGGGGCGGGGCCATCTGTGGGCGTGGTCTAATGACCCCGCCCCCTGAGAAACCGCCATCCTCGCGGCAGCCAATCAGGGCGCAGCGAGGGCGCCTGGCCTCGCCCGCCGTTAGTGCCGGGTCACGTGCTGCGCACTTTGCCCCTCGAAGCCCGTATCCATCCGCTGGAAAAAAAGGGCCTCGCCCACTTGCAGCCGCGCCCGCGCCCCGCCGTCGCCCTCGATCGGGAGCCCAGGGCAGCCGGCGACGGGGCGGCCAGCGCGGGAGGGCGGGGGCCTGCGGACCCAGCGGGGCTGGTCGGTTGGGGCCCCAAGTCCGAGGCGCGAAGTGCCGGCGCGGAGGGATCCACGTGCACGGCCGTTGGCGGCGCCGCGGGCTGTTAGTCCAGAGGCCGCGGCGAGGCGGGCGGAGCTTCCCGGGCGGCAGCCGGAGGGCCTGGTGAGGCGCCCGGCCTGGCCCCGGGCCCCTGGGCCCCTGGCGGGGACGGGGCGCTGGGGAGGGGGCGGGCCGCCGGCTGCACAGGGGGACGGGCATCGGGCGGCCGCCCCGGAGGGACGTCCGTGCCTCGGGGTCCGTGGGGCGCAGGAGCCGGGCCTGGAGGCCACCTGCCGCGGCGCCCTCGGAGGCCGGGTGCCGGCCGCGGGGAAGTGGCGGGGCCCGGAGCTGAGACCTGGACGGACGGTGGGCCGAGCGGGCCGCCCCTGGAGCCTCACGCTCAGGCAGGAGGGGGGCCCCATCCCCGCTGACAACACCCGAGAGCAGCTGCTCCACGTGCATTTTTAAAAATATGTATTTTATTGACCTCAGAGAGGAAGGGAGAGGGAGGAACAGCCAGGATGAGGGGGTCATGGCCCGGCTGCCTCCCGCGCCCCCTGCTGGGGGGGCGCCCCAACCCGGGTGCGTGCCCTGGCCTCCTGGTTCGCAGGTCGGCGCTCAGCCCCGGAGCCCCTGAACCCCCTGAACCCCCGAGCCTGGAGCCCCGGGCCCCTGAACCCCCTGAGCCTGGAGCCCCACCGGCTGCGCCTCGGCTTTCACACGCGCCCTGGGGTTGGGGGGGCCCTTGGGCTGCTCCCCGGTTTTTGAAAAGGTCGGTTCCGGCCAGGCCGCCCGGCTCGGGGATGGAGGGGACGGAGGGCTCCCCGGTGCCGGTGGGAGCGGCCCCGCGGGGAGGAGCGGCCGTGGCCGTGGACTGAGGGCGGCCTCCCCTCCGCTTCCCCCCGAGGAACGAGATGACGGGGCGCGCCCGAGCCCGAGCGCGGGGACGGGCCCGCGGCCAGGAGATCGCGCAGCACGTGGGCGCCGCCGCGGTGAGTGCCGCCGCCCTTCCCGCCGTCCTTCCCGCCGTCCTTCCTGCCCGGTGCTCAGCCCCCACCCCACCCCCCACCCCACCCCCCGGCTGGCGGTCCCCCCTTCGGTGTCCGAGGCCCCGTTCCCGGACGTCCGCGCGGGCTCTGGACTTGGGGGCTCGGGACGAGGGGCTCGGTGACCGGGAGGAGGGGGGACGACCTGCCTCCTGTGACCCGGGCGTGTCACGTGACCGCAGAGCCAGCAGCCGGGGTTCGGCCAGCCGCGACCCCCGCAGCCCCTGTCGGACGCGGACCTGATCGGCCGAGGGCGGCAGAGAGGACCCGTGGGAGCCGCAGCCAAGTCCCAAGGTGACGAGGTGGCAGGTGCAGGCGGGTGGGTGTGTGAGTGTGAGAGTGAGTGTGTGTGAGTGTGAGTGGGTGAGTGTGTGGGTGTGAGTGGGTGTGTGGGTGGGTAAGACGTGGGCCGGCAGCCGGGGCACAGACCCCAGGTGAAGGGCCACAGTGGTCCTGTGAGTCCAGGGGGGTGTCCTCTCCCGGAGCCCTGAGCCTGCTGCCCGCCGGTCCCTCCGCTGGAGGTGAGGGCCGGGCTGTCCTGGACCACAATGCACTGGGGCCCAGGTCAGCCTGGACACCGGATTACAAAGCGGCAGTCACTCGCGAGGGTGGGTTCTCGGACGCGGAGCTGAGGTCCAAGCTGGGGTAGCTGTGGCCGGGCACCAGCTCGGGTTCCAGACGCGCAGCTGCAGACGCGTGAGGTCCCCCCCCCCCCCCCCCCCCGCTGCCGTGGGGGTTTGCACAGGAGAAGCACCCGGGCAGGACGTCACCCCGGGCTCTGCTCTCCAGCTCCCGCCCGTGCTGCTGGGTGTACAGTTTCCCCTCTCTGTCTCCAAGAACTCCAGATTTCCGCGGGATTTCAGGAGCTATCCTTAGCTGAGCGAGGAGGTCGCCGCCGAGATTTCCATGATCTCGGCGTGAACACCAGGCAGAACCTGGACCACGTGAAGGAGTCCAAGACTGGTGGGTGCCCCCACGCTCCACGGGCGGCTCCACGAGGGCAGGCGGAGGGCGCCAGGGCTCCCGGGCACCTGCGTGCTGTGCGGCCTGCCCCAACGCGGGCACAGGGCCCGGCTTGTCCTCCCCCCAGGACCTGGCTTGTCCCCCCCCATCCCAGGACCTGGCTTGTCCCCCCCCATCCCAGGACCTGGCTTGTCCCCCCCCCCATCCCAGGACCTGGCTTGCCCCCCCCACCAGGGCCCGGGCGCAGGAGGTGTCGGGATGGGCCCGGGCACTCGCTGACCGGGCTCCCCTCCCAGGCTCCTCGGGCATCATCGTGAGGCTGAGCACCAACCACTTCCGGCTGACGTCGCGGCCGCAGTGGGCGCTGTACCAGTACCACATCGACTACAGCCCGCTGATGGAGGCCCGCCGGCTGCGCTCGGCCCTGCTCTTCCAGCACGAGGACCTGATCGGGCGCTGCCACGCCTTCGACGGGACCATCCTGTTCCTGCCCAAGAGGCTGCAGCACAAGGTCAGTCAGAGGTCGGCGGGGGCGGCCCCGGGTGCTGGGCCGCACACACTGGGCACAGGGGGCCGCCCACCCGGCCCACAGCCAGGCCTGAGCACGTTGGTGTGATCTGGGCTGTCGCCCTGGAGGGTCGGCTCCCTCACACCCCCCTCCCCCGCCGCCCGCTCAGGTGACCGAGGTGTTCAGCCAGACCCGGAACGGGGAGCACGTGAAGATCACCATCACACTGACCAACGAGCTCCCGCCCACCTCGCCCACCTGCCTGCAGTTCTACAACATCATCTTCCGGAGGTGCGGGCGAGGCCCCGGCCCCCGTGGGCTGGCTTCTCAAACACGCTTTGAATTTGTGTTCCGAACCCCGAGCTCAGCTTCCAGGCCTGTGCCTGCCCCTGGGGACCCAGCCCCACCCGCCCAGTGCTCACGCCTCTGCTCTGACCTTTCACCTCCCAGGCTTTTGAAGATCATGAATTTGCAACAGATTGGACGGAATTATTACAACCCAAGTGACCCGATTGATATCCCAAACCACAGGTGTGTGTGAGCGGCCGCTCCTGGGCTCGCTCACAGGCTGAGTGACGGCGCGTTAGCGGTGCCCTGGCGGGGGGTGGGCCTTGGACTTAGCTCGAATCACAGGAGACATCCCAGACCACGTGGGCCTTAACGGTCACGGTCACGGGGTGCAGCCACTGCCTCACACCCGCCGGGTCTGCCCACCAGCCGGGGCCGTGGCCTCGGGGCTCAGCACCTCAGGTGGCGGCCAGGGTGGGGTGCAATAACGAGGACCCAAGACGCTCGGGCCAGGACACGGGCACTCGAACAAAGTTAGTTACTGACCCACAACTAAAGGACGTCGTGAGAACCTCAGAGACGGGTCTTTACGTGGGGCCTTGTAAAACACGGGGGTGGGGGGTCAGCAGGGGTGTGCCCACCGACGGTGTGCCCGCAGGTTGGTGATCTGGCCGGGCTTCACGACCTCCATCCTGCAGTACGAGCACAACATCATGCTGTGCACGGACGTCAGCCACAAGGTGCTGCGCAGCGAGACGGTGCTGGACTTCATGTTCAGCCTCTACCAGCAGACGGAGGAGCACCGCTTCCAGGAGCAGGTGTCCAAGGAGCTCGTCGGCCTCATCGTGCTCACCAAGTGAGCCCCCCTCCCCAGCCAGGGAGGGCGGCTTTACCTCCCGACGGAACCAGGCCCCCCGCCTCCCGCCCAGCCCGGTAAACGCACTCGCCCCGCAGGTACAACAACAAGACGTACCGCGTGGACGACATTGACTGGGACCAGAACCCCAACAGCACCTTCAAGAAGGCGGACGGCTCCGAGGTCAGCTTCCTGGAGTACTACCGCAAGGTACGCCGCCCCAGGGCCTCGGGCCAGGCTGCGCGGGGGGGGGGGGGGGGGCGGGGGGGCGGGCTCCTCCCTCACACTGACCCCCCCCCCCCCCCGACAGCAATACAACCAGGAGATCACGGACCTGAAGCAGCCGGTGCTGGTCAGCCAGCCCAAGAGGAGGCGGGGCCCGGGCGGCGTGCTCCCCGGCCCGGCCATGCTCATCCCCGAGCTGTGCTACCTCACAGGTGTGTGCGCCGCCCCCCCCTTCCCCCGGCGCTGCTGGCCCTTGAAATGCCCTGCCCCTGCCTCCGCCTCCCTGCAGACACCCCGGCGTCACCGTCCCCTCCCAGGTCTGACGGACAAAATGCGGAACGACTTCAACGTGATGAAGGACCTGGCCGTGCACACGAGGCTGACGCCCGAGCAGCGGCAGCGTGAGGTGGGCCGGCTCATCGACTACATCCACAAGTGAGCCCGCGGGCGGGGGACGGGGGGGCAGGGGGGAGCGGGGCGGGGCGGGGCTGATAGCGACACTAGCCGCGGCCTCACAGCTCCTCTGGGCGCGGGCAGCGCTGCTCTCCCCGGACACCGCGGACTGGCTTACCTTGAGGGGTCTGGTGGCGGGAGCGGGGACGGGACGTGGACGGGGACGGAGCGCGGACACGAGGGGCTCTGTGTCTCCGCGTCGGCACCAGGGTTCAGCCGAGGCAGAGGGACGGGCAGGGTGGGGTCCGTGCGCCCACGTCTGCCCGCGGTCTCTCGCCTGGTGACGTGCCGTCCCCTCGACAGAGACGACAACGTGCAGCGGGAGCTGCGGGACTGGGGCCTGAGCTTCGACTCGAACCTGCTGTCCTTCTCGGGCCGTGTCCTGCAGGCCGAGAAGATCCACCAGGGCGGGAAGACGGTAGGCGCCGGGTCCGGGCGGCGGGGGCTCCCGAGGGCCTTCGTGGGTCACCCCGGCCCTGTGAGCGTCTGTCTGCCGGGCTGAGGTGCCGCGGCGCGAACGTGACGGCTCCCTCCCACGGCCCGTGTGGAGCGTGTGCAGGGGGGGCCGCCTCGCTCGTGCGTGACTGAGGGGTGCAGGCCCGTGAGCTCCCGCAGCGGGTCCTCCTCCGCCCTCCTCCGCCCTGAGTGTCTGAGCGCAGCGGGGTTCCCACGGCACGGCCACCCCAGCCCTGGCGCCAGGCTCTGCGTGTCGGTGCCCGCCCGCGGTCCCAGCCTGAACAGCCCACCGGCAGGGGCCTCGCCGCCACGCCCGCCTCTGCCCGGTCGTGTCTGAGGGCGTCCCACCTGGGCCCCGAGCTTGCTGGGAGATGGCGGAGAAGGCGCCTGGGCACCGGGTCCTGAGCCCGCGGCACCGAGAGGCAGCGGCTGGTGGGAGCCCGCCCTCCACCGGGAGGAGCCGCCGGGCCTGGGCACGCACTCAGGTGTCTGCGCTCTCCCCAGTTCGAGTACAACCCGCAGTTCGCGGACTGGTCCAAGGAGACGAGGGGCGCGCCGCTGATCAGCGTGAAGCCGCTGGACAACTGGCTGCTGGTCTACACGCGCAGGAACTACGAGGCGGCCAACTCGCTGGTCCAGAACCTGTTCAAGGTCACCCCGGCCATGGGCATCCAGATGAAGAAGGCGGTCATGTGAGCCACCCCCAGGCGGGCGGGGGCGTCAGAGGGAGGGACTCGAGGGGAGAAGGTCCCAGAAGCAGGGAGTCCCCGGCCGGCGTGGCTCAGTGGTTAGAGGGTCAGCCGTGTGCACAAGGGGCACGGGCCCATTTGGAGCCCGGGTGGGAGGCAGCCAATCGATGTCTCTCCCTCCCTCTCTCTAAAAACAAGTAAATAAAAATTAAAAAGTCAAGGAAGCTACCTCGGGGTGAGGATTAGCAAAAACCACATCACATCGATGATCTAGTGTAAAGGCCAGATACAGGCCCACCGCCCGTGTGCGGCACGTGTGAGGCTGAGGCAGGGTGTGTGTGTGGGGGGGGGAGGGGTGGGAGCAGCGCTGCGGGGGGTGCACTCTGCACGCAGCGTCCCGGGCACTGGGGCCTGCGGGGCTCGCGGGCCTGCGCTGTCCGTCCCCCTCAGGGCGTCCGCGTCTCCTTCCAGGATCGAAGTGGACGACAGGACAGAGGCCTACCTGCGGGTCCTGCAGCAGAAGGTCACCTCCGACACCCAGATAGTGAGTGCCCGCGCCCAGAGCCGTGTCCTGAAACCGCCGCTTAAGGGGCGTCGGGAACTGTTAGGCCTGAGTTCACTCCAAAGGTTAAAATCAGGTTCCCAAACGGCCCCAAAGCGTTTGCCCTTGAGAAGGTGGCCGCCTGCAGGGGGCTGCGTGCTGAGCAGGGACAGGCCCGGGCAGGCGGGGCTGGGCTGCCACGTCCCGTTTCCTGGCGTCCGGGGGGCGGGGTCCTCGGAACGTCCAGAGCGACCAGGGTCTCTCCAGAGCTTCAAAAGGTCACAGCAGTGGAGGGGGGCCTGGGGGGGGGGTCTGGGGAGCCGTGCACAAGTGAACCCCGGGCCCTTCAGAGGCCCTTCTGCTTGTGGCGCTGGGAGCTACCCTGACGGCTGGCGCCCTTCCGCCCTCGGCTTCCCGCCCTCGGCGTCCCCAGGTGGTCTGCCTGCTGTCGAGCAACCGGAAGGACAAGTACGACGCCATCAAGAAGTACCTGTGCACCGACTGCCCGACGCCCAGCCAGTGCGTGGTGGCCCGGACGCTGGGCAAGCAGCAGACGGTGATGGCCATCGCCACCAAGATCGCCCTGCAGATGAACTGCAAGATGGGGGGCGAGCTGTGGAGGGTGGACATGCCCGTGAGTGAGCGTTCCCCGGGGCGGGCCGCCCCCGCCTGCTGGGCCGCGTCTGACGGCGGTTTCCCTGCAGCTGAAGCTGGTGATGATCGTGGGCATCGACTGCTACCACGACACCACGGCCGGGCGGCGCTCCATCGCCGGCTTCGTGGCCAGCATCAACGAAGGCATGACCCGGTGAGTGGGAGGGCATGACCCGGGAGGGCATCAACGAGGGCATGACCCGGTGAGTGCGGCCGCCGCTCCTCTGCCCGGGAGCCAGCCAGGGAGGTGGGGGGAAGCAGCTGTCAGCGGCCTGGCCCAGCCCTGCCTCCGGCCCAGTCCCCGTCCCCCCACCCCCACCCCTCCCCCTCCCCCACCCCCACCCCCGTCCTCGGGCTGCAGTCGGCTGAAGCGGGGTGGGAGCGGGGGGGGGGGGAGGTGACCGCTGCGTTGTGGGCGGCGGAGTCTGGCTGAAGGGGGGGGACCCTCTGGGCTGAGAGGGATGCTGTGGCCCCGGGGCAGCTGAAGGCGGACAGGGACTTGGCTTGGGAAGCCCACGTGGGTGCCGTCACGGTGACTGACGCGGTGACCTTTGCCGCGCTCCTGCCGGGACAAAGCGGTCGCGGGAACGGCAGTGAGGGTGCGGCCTTCCCGTCAGAGCGGGTGTCCCAGGCCCCGCGGTGCCGACAGGACCCGGTCCCGGCCTGTGGGGCTGCTCAGGGTCGTGTACCGGTTCCTTTGTCGGAGCCGCACCCGGCACTGGAGGGTCCGGTCTGGTGAGAGCCGAGCTCACGGCTGCGGGCTGACTCCGCGCTCCGTCCGCAGCTGGTTCTCGCGCTGTGTGTTCCAAGACCGAGGCCAGGAGCTGGTGGACGGGCTCAAGGTCTGCCTGCAAGGTCAGTGCCCGCTGCCCGGCCCCGTCCCCGCCCCCATCCCCGTCCCCACCCCCACCCCGTCCCCGTCCCGTCCCCGTCCCGGGTCCCAGAAACCTGCCCAGAAGCCACAGCCCTGCCCGTGCCGAGCCGGGTGGGCGCCCGCCTGCCGCGTGGGCTCACGTGCGTGTCCGGCTCTGCTGCAGCCGCGCTGCGGGCCTGGAACACGTGCAACGAGTACATGCCCAGCCGCATCATCGTGTACCGTGACGGCGTGGGCGACGGGCAGCTGAAGACGCTGGTCAACTACGAGGTGCCGCAGTTCCTGGACTGCCTCAAGTCCGTGGGCCGCGGCTACAAGTGAGCGCCTGCATCCCCGACCTCGCTCCCGAGGCCCCCGCCCGCCCGCCGGGAGGGGCAGGGAGTGGGGCCACTAGCCACGGAGGTGCCGCACGCCGGTCGTCCTGGGCCCCTCCCCACCAGGGAGGCGGGGTCCCTGTGAGCTGGGCGGGGAGGGGGGTCTCACTGGGGCTGGGGGTGCCTGGAGCCCTGAGCCCGGCAGACTCCTCGCCCCTGCTGCTGGCAGAGGGCAGCCCCGAGGGCCGTGGGCGGAGCAGCGCCTTGGCTGCAGTCCCCGTCGGGTGGGAGAGTGAGCAGAGCTCAGGCCTGGAGGCCGAGAGGCCGAGGGCCTGTTGTGGGGGACCCTCTCGGGGCACCCACTCTGCTGTGCCCTCCCCTCCCCAGACGGCACCTGCATCAGCCCCGGGGTGGGCAGCAGCCTCTGGAGCTGGGCTGGGAGGCCCCAGGAGCCTCCCCCCCCTCAGCCTCCCCTCCTCAGCCTCCCCCCCTCAGCCTCCCCTCCTCAGCCTCCGCCCCTCAGCCTCCCCTCCTCAGCCTCCCCCCATCAGCCTCCCCTCCTCAGCCTCCCCCCCTCAGCCTCCCCTCCTCAGCCTCCCCTCCTCAGCCTCCCCCCTCTCAGCCTCCCCTCCTCAGCCTCCCCCCCTCAGCCTCCCCCCCTCAGCCTCCCCTCCTCAGCCTCCCCCCTCTCAGCCTCCCCTCCTCAGCCTCCCCTCCTCAGCCTCCCCCCATCAGCCTCCCCTCCTCAGCCTCCCCCCCTCAGCCTCCCCTCCGCAGTGAGCGCCTCACCTGCCGCAGGAGCCCCGGGCGTGCAGGCCTGCGCGGCCGCCTGGGCCTGAGGTGGGCGGGGCCGTGCCGCAGGGCGAGTGCCCCGGCCACTGGGTCTGCCACCCACACGCCTCCCGTCCCCCTCCAGGCCCTGACGTGGCCCCACAGCTCGGGGAGGGGGGTCTTTCAGTGGCGGGAGCCCTGACGGCCTCGGCTTCCCAGCCCCAGGCTGACGGTGATCGTGGTGAAGAAGCGCGTGAACGCCCGGTTCTTCGCTCAGTCCGGGGGCCGCCTGCAGAACCCGCTCCCGGGCACCGTCATCGACGTGGAGGTCACCCGCCCCGAGTGGTGAGTCCCGCCTGCCGCGCCCCCGGCCTTGAGCACAGGACCGGCTCTCAGGCCTGATGGCACACGCAGGGCGGGCCGGGCTCCAGCCGTCCTGTCTGCACGGAGCCTGGTCCCCAGTCGTGCTCCCCGCTCCGCGGTGCTCCTGGTGTCCAGGGTCAGGCTCACCTGGGACGCGCTGCCCTGGAGCTGCCCACTCAGAAACACAGGCCCACACACGTGGCTTCCAGCTGCACCGTGTGCGTCACGCGTGGGCCTGCATGATCCATGAGCAGGGACAGGTTCTGTGGGGAGCATCCAGGGACAGCTAAGGCTGGGCTCCCCCAGGCCCACCACCCCTGGCGTGGGCCGTGGTGTGGATGGGAGGCGTGGGCCGTGGTGTGGACGCGGAGGCGTGGGCCGTGGTGTGGGCGGGAGGGGTGGGCGCAGAGGCGTGGGCCATGGTTTGCCCAGCAAATGGTGGGCCCAGGGCCCCCAGGACCCAGCCCTCCACACACACCCAGCAGCACTGGAGCCTCCGTCCACGGGGCCGGGCGCGGGAGCGCGTGTGCCTGGGGGAGCCAGTGACCGGAGGGCCGGGCCCGGGCGGTTGCAGGTACGACTTCTTCATCGTGAGCCAGGCGGTGCGCAGCGGCAGCGTGTCCCCCACCCACTACAACGTCATCTACGACAGCAGCGGCCTGAAGCCCGACCACATCCAGAGGCTCACCTACAAGCTGTGCCACGTCTACTACAACTGGCCCGTGAGTCTGCGGGCCCGGCTCCCCCAGCGGGCGGGGGCTTCCCCCTGCGGGCGGCGGCCGGCGGCCCCAGCCTGACGCTGCGCTCCCCACAGGGCGTCATCCGCGTCCCCGCGCCCTGCCAGTACGCGCACAAGCTGGCCTTCCTCGTGGGCCAGAGCATCCACCGCGAGCCCAACCTGTCGCTGTCCAACCGCCTGTACTACCTCTAGCCGAGCGGCTCGTCCACGCAGCGAGGGGCTCCGCTCCCCGGTCAGCCTTCTCGTCCTGGTGGGACTTGGGAGGGGACTAGTGTCTAGAGACTTAATCCAGCATCACTACCAACCGACGTATTTTTAGGTAAAAATTAGTGTTTTTTAGTCCTCACCCAAGGACATGTTTTTATTGATTTTTTTTTTTCTAGAGAGAGTGGGGGGAGAGAGAGAGAGATATCAATTGGTTGCCTCCTGCACGCGCCCCGCCCCTTCCAGGGATCGAACCCGCAACTTTTTGGTGCACAGGACAAGGGGACCAGGCTCAGCCAGCTGAGCCGCCCCAGGGCTAGGTTTTAGATTTAAGTTGTTTCCTCTCCTCTGTTGGGAGGGTTTCTGTTTGTTCTGAGAGAAATACAGTATTTTGTGTTATAAACAGACTCTTAAACGGTTGGGAAGTGCTTTGGGATGAGGAAGGCGTCCTTACAGCTGCATGAAGCTCATATTGGAAACGTTGGGAAGGGAAGGAGGAGGGGGGGGGGGGGGGGGCGGGGAGCCCAGGGGGCGGCAGGCAGGCAGGCTGGGCACCTCTCGCCCAGGCAGCGGGGGGCTGGACAGCAGGCCTGCTTTTCCGCTGGGGCTGAGCGCTGTGGGTTAGAAAAAGATAGGGGAGCCCTGGCCAGTGTCGCTCAGTGGGTAGAGCAGCCTGCAGACTGAAGGGTCCCAGGTTCGATTCCCAGTCAGGGCACAGGCCCAGGTTGCAGGCTTGATCCCCAGTAGGGGGCGTGCAGGAGGCGGCTGATCTGTGATTCTCTCTCATCATTGATGTTTCCATCTCTCTCCCTCTCCCTTCCTCTCTGAAATCAAACATACAAAATAAAAAAAAAAATTAAAAATTTTTTTAATTAAAAAAAAAAGATAGTTGAGAAGTTCTAAGTTTCTGTTCAGAGAAACGTTTGAGGAATCTGAGCAGAAGAGCCCGTCAGTGTCGGCGTCCGTGTGTTCACCTGTTTCCTTGGCAGCTGGCATCGCTCCGTTGGTTATAATTAAAGTGGCCGTCGCCTCGTGTGCGGGACAGCGTCGTCCTGTTTTACTGAAGTCATAGCATGGGGTGCGCTTTCCACGCCGCGGGGGGTCCACTCCGAGCCCACCCGGAGGCCACTCCTGGTTTCAGTCGACGTGGCTGAGGGACGACTCCCACGGGAGGGTTACTGTGAGGCGCGGACGCATTTGCACGCTCCCGTCTCACACCAGGAAGACGGGCTCCGTTACAGTCTCGGGGCAACGCTGCAGTTTCCGGACACGGGCCGTGCACACAGTCGCTCGGGATCCCTGGGTCGTCCGTGTTTCTGATGGTAAATCACCACACGTTTATTTTTTTAAATATTTCTTTATTGACTTCAGAGAGGAAGGGAGAGGGAGGGAGAGAAACATCCATGATGAGAATCACTGATCGGCTGCCTCCTGCACGCCCCCCACTGGGGATCGAGCCTGCAACCCAGGCACATGCCCCTGGCCGGATTTGAACCGTGACCCTTCAGTCCACAGGCTGGTGCTCTATCCACCGAGCCACACCAGCCAGCCCCCCCTCCAACTTCTATTAGGTGACGTGTGCGCTTGAACTGCCTGCTGGTTTGTGGGAGACGGTGGGTGTTGTGTGCTGACCTTTATCCGTCTCCCAAGTTTGCCGAGTGGTTCCCCGAGGGTGGGCCCTGAGCACGGCCCGGGCTCGGCCCACGTCGGAGCTCTTTTGGGGAGCTCCCGGAGGGGAGGGAGTGTGCCCCGCGCACTTGGTCCCGGTGCTGCCGCGTCCCCGCCCCACACACACAGGAGGCGGCTTCGTGGAAAATGACAGTTTATTCTAGAAAAGACTGGACACCGACCGAACACACGCACCCACACGCCGCTCCCGACGTGCCCGCCGCTCGCAGTACGTGACCACGGGAACGCTCTCACTCAGCCTCGCACAGGTTACAAAGGAAGGCGGTCTGAACGTGTGTATAAAGAGTAAAAACGGTACAAGGGAGGGGACGAGGGTACAAAAGAGCAGCCGGGGGGGGGGGGGGCACGCTGGCAGCGGTTGGTCTGTGCTCGATGCCAGGAGGGCCGGTGTGGGTCACATGGGACAGGCTGACAGGGCTGGGCCGTGGCCTGTGCGTGAGGGGGGGCCGCCTGTGTGCTGCTGTGTCCGTCCGTCTGGCACAAGAGGGACAGACCCACCTAGTAACACTGAGGGTGCGGGGCCTGCTCTGAGGGTGTGCGTGAGGACACGTGTTGTGTCGTGGCCTGGGCGTGGCCGCAAGCCTGCCCGTTGGGGTGAGAGCATGACGCGCACACACAGGAGCACAGCGAGTTTATTGGACGGTACAAACCATGTGCAGAGTAAGGCAGACACCGAGGCGGGCCGGGGCTCGGACGGGAGGGGAGGGGAGGGGAGGGGGTCAGCGGAGCGTGGAGGGGCGGGATGGGGCGGGACACGCACAGAGATCACCCGGAGGGCGAGGGCCAGGCCTGGCCCTGTGCTGGGCCTCCCCTCAGACAGGGATGCGACCGAGCCTGAGGCCCAGGAGGCCGGCTCTGTCCTCACAGGTGCTGGGGGCGGGTGGGGGGGGGGGGGGCAGAGAGGTCCCTGCTGTGTGTGGGGGGGGGGCTGGGGAGAGCGCGAGTCCCGGGAGCCCCGGTGGGGAGTGAACCGCGGCGGAGGTGTCCCGGTCACTTGACGGCGCCCAGCCTCTGCAGCAGCCTCTTGCCTTTGAAAAGCAGCCCCTTTTTCTTTCTTGAGGACACGCCCCTGCCTCTCCCGGGGCCGCCGGCACCCACAGCCGGCGCAGGGGGCCCCGCGTGGAGATGGGCCGTGGGGGACGGCGCTCTCCGGGCCGGGCCTGCCCCCTCAGGAGGCACCTGGTGGTACAGGCGACGGTGTGCTGAGTGTGCACGCCAGCCGGCCACACGCAGCCCGCCCGCCCGCCCGCCCGCGGGAGGGAGGAGGGAGGTGGGTGTTCTTTCTTCTTTCAAGTGGGAGCGCCAGGAGCAGCCCGCCCGCCCCGGCGCCTCTGGGACACGGGGCGGGGCGCCCCTCGCTCGGGCAGGACGGGGCTAGCGGGTCACGTCCTTGTAATTAAGACCAGGTGGAGGCGGGAGGGAGTAGGGAGCTTAGGTCAGGGTGACAGTCACCCGGGCAGTGCCATCTCCAAGCGAATGCACTCGAGGGAGTCTCGTCTGAAGCCACGGCCCTGGTCGGCCGCGGCTCCGGGTGGGGAGGTTGGGGATGGCACACCGGTTGAAAGAAAAAAAACAACTAAAATGAACCTTAATTGCAACCAAGGAAGCTTCCGGGCCCGTGGGCAAGGCCTCCGTGTGCGCCGCGCGGCCTGCACGCCCTGGGGTCTCGGGGGAGCTTGTCCGCGTGAGCACGCGGTCGGGTGCTGAGCTCACGGGCACCTGAGGCCCCGCCTGATGGGACATGGGCCACCCCAGGCCTGAGCTCTGACTCAGAGCCAGCCGCCTCCGAGGAGCGTGCAGGACTGCGCAGGCCACGGCCGCCGGGCTCCAAGCTTGCTTGGGTTTAGAATCAAGGTCTAACTCTAATGAAACCTCGTCAAGCACCCACATCACTGAAGATACCACGGCCCGTCTGGGCCGCCGCGGAGCCGCGTGTCTCGGAGCGGGTATTGCATTGGCAGGCCACCCGGCGCAGCCCGGCCCACACCAGGTGGAGGCGGGGCCGGGAGGAGACGCAGTGCAGGCAGTGGGACGCGACTCCGGGTCGGCCTGCCCACTGCCCAGCTGCCTGAGCTCCAGCCACACTTTTAGCAGGAAATCGGCCGTGCCCTGGCCGGTGTGGCTCAGTGGATAGAGCTGCGGACTGCGGACTGCAGGGTCCCGGGTTCTATTCCCGGTCAGGGCACAGGCCCGGGTTGTGGGCTCGATCCCCAGTAGGGGGCGTGCAGGAGGCAGCCGATTCATTATTCTATCATTGATGTTTCTATCTCTCCCTTTTCCCTTCCTCTCTGAAACCAATAAAAATACATTTTTTTAAATTTATAAGGAAATCTGCCGTAAACACGAGGCCGAGGTTGTGCTTTTCCGAGAGCGGCTGGCAATGCAATACGCAGCCCGCGGGGGAGACACCGGGCTCGCCAGGAGACAGCCGCTCAGGAACATGCCCCGTGCCGGCGGCTCCGCGGGGATCGGGGGACGGTCGCGAGGCGGCTCAGCCCGCCACGCCTTCAGTTGCTTTACTACTGAGACCAGTGGTCGTCAGACACATTCTTTCTCAGCCCCGGGACCCGGGCGCCCAGCGCGGAGCCGCTAAGGCAGCTCGGGTGTCTGGTATCTTCAGCTGCTCACTTACGTGAAGGCTACTTTGCCTGATTAAGGTGTGAAATGAACACTCTTCTTCTGTTTCCAAGCAGATGAGCAAAGAAATAAAAATATATATAATATAAAAATAGAATAGAGGAAACTCGCGGCGATGACGTAAAATAAAAATGAGACACTACGCATGGATGTCGTCTGTCCTTCCATGAGCCGGCGGGGGGTCTGCTCCTGGGGAGGACCGCGACCCTCGGGGCAGGTCTCGGCCGCGGCCGAGTCTCAGGACAGGCCAGCCCCTCGCCCTCGCCCTCGCCACAGCCCGGTGTGCGTCTGTCACGCGGGGGGTCCCCTTGTGAGCAGAGGCAGCCGGTTAGAATGGAAAATGTCCCTTTTGGTGAAATATATGTAAGGGTCAGAGGTCAGCAGGTTTAGGACGGCCCCGTGGGAGGGGAGGGGAGGCGAGGAAACGCTCAGGTGTGTGCTTCTGGCCCACGATGCAGAGACCACACGTGAGAGCGTGGGTGGCGGGGCAGGGGCGCTAGACACGCCCGGGAGGCTGCTTACCCGTCTGGCCTTGGAGCGCGCGGGCGTGTCCTGTGGGCGGCGGGCCGGGGCGTCCGAGAGGTAGACTTCCACATCGTCAGGCACTTCTTCCAGGAAGTTGGAAGGCACCAGGCCTTTCTGCCCATTGAGCTCCCCCTGGACACACAGGCGGACACCTCACTCCCCTTCCCACCACCCACCCGCCCCGCTAAGGAGCAGCCGCCCTGGCTCGGCCGGCCTGGCTCCGTGGCTGGGCGTCGACCTATGAACCAGGAGGTCAGGGTTCAATTCCCGGTCAGGGCACAGGCCCTGGTTGCAGGCTCGATCCCCAGTGGGGGGCGTGCAAGAGGCAGCCGATCCCTGATTCTCATCAATGATGTTTCTCTCTCTCTCCCCCCCCCCTCCCTCCCTCCCTCCCTCTCACTTCCTCTCTATATTTTAAAAATAAATAAATAAAGGAGGGCCTCCCCTCAGTCTGGGGCAGCCGCTGTGGGACCCGCCGGGCCCAGCCCGTCCACCCCTGGTTCCCTCCCCAAGAGCAAGCCGACAGCACAGGCCGACGCACCGCCCGCTGCCCGGGGGTCTCGCGGCTTCACTCACGTAGTAGAACCCGTCCTCGTCGATGTCCCCGAGGACGGAGATGATGTCGCCCGTGCAGAAGGTGAGCTCGGCCTGGGGGAGAGGGCGCGGTGAGGGCCGCAAGGCCGTTTTCCCACAGAACCTCTTCTCGGTTCCTTTGTCTCGTTTTCCTGTGATCTGGGCGTTAACCTGCTCCTTCCGGCCAATGAGGACGAAAGATACAGAGCCACCAAGGGCCTCTGACCACGGCAACGCAGGCCACCCCCCCCTCCCCCCAAGCACCGGGCTCCCCGATTCCGGCCAGAATTCAGCGCCGGCCACAGCCTCACACCCGCCAGATCCTTAACTTTAGCACCTGGGCGTCAGGGACCTGCTCCCCGCAGCCCGCAGCGCCTGGGCCTCTACATAAATGCTCTCCTGCTGCGTCTGAGACGGTGCTCAATTATTAATGAAACGTCTATTTCCTCGTTCGGGGGGGGGGGGAGGGGGGCAGGCTCCAGGCCGGGAACAGGCCAACCAGGCTGGTGGAGGTGCCAGAAAATGCACTTTTCTTTCTAAATGCCCGGCCGTCGTGGCTCAGGGGTTGAGCTTTGACCTATGAACAAGCAGATCACAGTTCGATTCCCGGACAGGGCATCTGCCCGGGCTGCGGGCTCGAGCCCCAGTGTGGGGTGTGCAGGAGGCAGCCGATCCATGATTCTCATCATTGATGTTTCTCTCTCTCTCTCTCTCTCTCTCTCTCTCTCTCTCTCTCTCTCTCCCTTCATCTCTGAAATCATTAAAAAAAAAAAAACCAAACAAACATGAAAATGGGGGAGAGGCCGCCAGGCATCGTAAGTCAAACCTGCTCAGGGCACTTTGAACGGGGCCTCATGCTGGCCCCTCGTCAGAAGTAACGATGGGGCAGAGCTCCCAGCCTCTCTCCGCCAAGGACTCCGGGCCTGCCCACCTCGCCCCGACCTCTGCCCTCTCCTCGGTGACACTATTGGCACCCCACTGGGTGTGGCCGCCGTGCCCTGCTCCGGGGGCGGCTCCGGGACGCCCTGCGGGAAGGGCGGGGAGGGCCGCGGGCACCTCGACGTCGATGTTGGGCGAGCTCTCTCTGGGGTCGTAGTCGTACAAGGCCACCATCCTGCGCGTGGACACCGCCTGCTGCCGGCCACCTCGCCTGCTCCTCTCTGCTGACCGCGGGGGAGAAGGAAGCCATCATCACGATACCGCCCGAGAGCGGGGGCCGTCCCATCACCGCGGCGATGGGCCCCGGACGCCGCCCCCACCAGGCCTCAGGCCCACGGCCCGCGGACAGCGGCGGAGTTGGGCCAGCCGCCCGGCTTCCTAGGTTTTGTTTGAATTTAGAACGAGCGAGCACACCTTTGTAAACCTGGGGCTGTGTTTCCTTAAAACCAAACACAGGCGGCCCAGTCCGCGTGGCTGTGGCTGAGCATCGACCTAGGAACCAGGAGGTCAGGGTTCGATTCCCGGTCAGGGCACAGGCCCGGGTTGTGGGCTCCATCCCCAGTGGGGGCCGTGGAGGAGGCAGCCGGTCCATGGTTCTCTCTCCTCATGGATGTTTCTCTCTCTCCCTCTCCCTTCCTCTCTGGAATCAAAAATATATTTAAAGCACACTCACACACACACACTCACACACACTCACACACGCACACACACTCACACACACACACTCACACACACACGCGCGCACACACTCACACTCACACACACTCACACACACACGCACACACACTCACACACACACGCACACACACACGCACACACACACACTCACACACGCGCGCGCACACACACACACACACACACACACACGCACTGCGGAGGGAATGACAATGCTCCGAGTCGCCGGGTCACCGGGGAGGTGAGGACCGTGACCTTGAGAAAGGACAGGGCGGCCCAGCGCCCTCGCTCCCGAGGAACAGCCGGCCCGGTCCGGCAGCGGGCGGCCTCACCTATCCTCTCCACCGGCGTGTTGAGCGGGAGGAAGCCCTGTCGCAGCAGCTGCTCCATCATCTCCTCGTCCTCGGCCTGGATCTCGGAGACCATGTTGCAGGGGATGAGGCCGACCCGCGCGCACGTCTCCCCGCGGTAGAAGCCGTCGGCGTCCTTATCGCCGTAGACCTGGGGCCGCGGGAAGAAGCCGAGGCCTAGTGAGTGGCTGCCTCAGAATTACGTCACCCTCTTACAGTGAGGTGATTGGCTGAATCCTACGTCACTGCAGGGTGATTGGCTGGCTCAGAGTTCCGTCACCGCTTACAGTGCGGTGATTGGCTGGCTCAGAAGGCCTCGGTCAAATACCGTAAAACAACAGGTTGTATCATGTGCCTGCAACGACGCCCGGAGCGCACGGCCCTGAGGACGGGCTGGGACACGCTGGGCCCGCCGTGGGCGCGTTGGAAGTCAGGCAGCGGGATGGGGGCGTGACGAGACCCACGGACCCTCCGGTGGCACCAGCGTCCTTCCCAGGCCTCGCTGTCTGGCGGGACGCCCGGTACCTCCACCTTCCGCCACCCCATCCCCACCCCCTGCCCACGGGCTCCCGTCTTGCTCCGCCCCCTCCAGGCCACGCCTCCCCGATGGTGGGGGAGGGGGGTGATGGCGGGGGTGATGGGGGGGTGACGGGGGGGACGCACCCCCGCACCCACCTTGATGATCTGTCCCTCCTTGAAGGGCAGCTCCTCCTCGGCGGCGTCGGGGTTCGGGGACATGCTCAGAGGGTCGTAGTCGAACAGGGCCACGAAGATGCGCGCCGGGGGCTCCTCGGCGCCAGGGTCCGTCTCGGACTCTTCGTAGAAGTCGGGGGACAGCCGGTCCCGGTCCCCGTAGTCATCTGGGAGCGGAAGGCACAGGACAGAGCGGTCACCCCCGGGGGCTCGGACCCAGACACGCTCGTTCTGTCCTTTGAAAACACGTTTGGGGCCCACGTGGCTCCGTGGTTGAGCGTTGACCTATGACCCAGGAGGTCAAGGCACATGCGGGGGGGGGGGGGGGGGCTCCATCCCGGTAGGGGACGCGCAGGAGGCAGCTGATCTCTCATCATGGATGTTTCTCTCTCTCGCCCTCTCCCTTCCACTCTGGAACCAATAAAAATATATTATTAATTAATTTACTTATTCGTTAATTAGAGATCTTTTTAGGACGCCTACATCAGCCGGAAGTCCAGTGAGCTACCTGCTGGGAGGGAACAAACCCTGAGCAGCGGCCTCTTCCATTTCTTCACACGGATTTTGGGGGGTTTGTTCTGTTTTGTTTTGGGGTTTGTTTACAGTGCGTGGCAGGCACTCCTATTTTTTTCTCATTTCCAACGGCTTCTAAACAGCCCGTCTCCCCGTTCTGGGTGGCTGCTGAGCACGATTCACTTTTGTCTCCTGAAAGTGTAACGGCATCTTTCCATCTGAGAATCCGTACAAATCGGTTTTATCTTGTGCTGTTTCTGCCCTCTCTTTGCCACAACTGAGAGTTTTTTGTATCTAGATGAAAACGCTATTCCCAATCATTTTTAATTTTTTTATTGTTTTTAAATATATATTTTTATTGACTTCAGAGAGAGGAAGGGAGAGGGAGAGAGGGCTAGAAACATCAACGATGAGAGAGAACCATGGATCGGCTGCCTCCTGCACGTCCCACACTGGGGATCAAGCCCCCAACCTGGGCCTGTGCCCCGACCGGGAATCGAACCGCCCACTCGTGTTTTCAGATGTTTAGGTTGAGGACTAAGCCGCCACGGGCCCTGTGGTGGAAAGAAGGACAAAGGGTCAGCAGGCCCACTAACCGATGGACGGGGCCGCGGGCCGGGACCTCTGTGGGCCGGCGCCTCCGTGGGGATACCTCCGGCCCCCGTGCTCCGCCCTGTCCGCCCGTCCTGCAGACGCCGGGTTTCCTAAAATCTTAAGACAGAACAGCAGAGTCATAAGTCCCGCCGGCCCAGAGACACGAGCATGAAGTCAGCCAAATCAACTCAACGTAGAAGCAGAAGCTCTAAAGGCAACTAAACGTAGCTTTTAACTGAAAGGTTAGCTGAATGACCCGGGACCAAGCCGCTCACCCTGGGCACCCCGACTTCCACAGCGGAGTTGCTTTTCGAAACTGGGGGAGGGGGGTGACTGGGGAGGGGGCTAGAAAGAATTCTGGGGGCAGGGGGCATCTGTGTTGCTGCTCCTGCTGCAGAAGACAGATACATATATATATATATTTAATGTTTTTATTGATTTCAGAGAGGGAGAGGCGAGAGAGAGAGAGAGAGAGAGAGAGAGAGAGAGATATCAATGATGAGAATCATGGACCGGCTGCCTCCTGCACACCCCACACTGGGGATGGAGCCCGCAACCCGGGCTTGTATCCTGACTGGGAATTGAACCCTGACCTCCTGGTTCATAGGTCGACGCTCAGCCACTGAGCCACGCCAGCCGGGCGAGAAGGCTGATACTTTGACCCAAGAGAGAATGGTTTCAATACGACTCATCGCCCCAACGGCCCCTTTGACCTCTAGGGCCTCCTCCTAGGATCACAAACGTGGGACCACGCCGCACGGCCACGTGTCCCACGGGGACCAAGCTGTACGTGAGGTTACGTTGGAAACCTCAAGGACAGAAGCTTCTGGGTGTTTGAAACTCCAGGCGCCGTCCTGGCCCTGCTCTGGAGACAGGGTCCCTCTGGGGCTGCCCTGCCTGATACGTGGCCCTAACACGCACCCAAGGTTAGCTCTGTGTCCGAGCGTCCGGCAAAGCCTCCAGCTCCCGGGGAAGTGATCTGAGTGGGGAAGTTCTGGGGACTCAGGGAAGGAGCAGGGATAAGGGGTTGGCATGGGCCGGACACAGGTGGGCGGGACACAGGTGGGCCGGGTGAAGTGTGTGGGGCGTGGGGCGTGGGGCGTGGGGCGTGGGGCAGAGCCCTCTAGTGGACAGATCGCAAACTGCACCGGCCCGGAGCCCAGGCCTGGCCCACCTGCGCTCTCACCTGTGTGTTCATGGACACGTGTGAGCAAATGCTCGGAAAACGGACACAACTCGGAGGGGAGTGGAGCTCCTGACAGCCACTCACACACCCGGAGGGCAAGGCGGGGTGTGTGTGTGTGTGTGTGTGTGTCTAGAGCTGATGATGGAAAATTCATTCTGAAAACTGGATGTAAGGGAATTAACACCTTTGGAACAAGATGCACAAGTGGATCTCTTTGATCATTGTTCTCTTTCTTTTTCCAGTGACGGATGAAGGCCATAAAACAAAAATACCCAAACCACCCCAAGAAGAAACCCTTCAATCCTATCGGTGGCCATAACCATCCCTGTGTTCATTCGTTGTCAAACGCGTGGGTGACGAGCGTTCAGCTAACCCTTAATTAAAATTTAGATTCAGTTGTCCTTTAACCAAAGCAGCCAGAATCGTCGCTGATTGGGGGGCGGGGAGGATCTCATCCGAAAGCAACATAAAGAAGCCGCCAGCAGGTCTACGATTGGAAGCGATGGCAGTGATGAACCCGCATGGCAATCGGAGCACCCGCCGGGTCCGGAGGCACCAACATAAAGAGGGGAGATGGAGGGGGCGGACCGATTGGTCTGGCAAGCGGAGGGGCGGGCTCACGACACACACCGCGGGGCCGTCTGCCACTCGGGGAGCCGCCTGTGGGTGCTGGGCGGTCGCCCTACTGTGGGGCGTTTTTATGCTTTTCCTCCAGACGCTGGGCCCCGTGGGCTGGTCCCAGCCAGACGTCCTGGGGGCCGGCCTCTCCGGGCTCGGGCGGGGGTCGTCGCTCCTGACGACGGGGCTGGGGTCCTGCTCCCCAAAGTCCTCCTCGATGCTGGTCTGCCGGGTCAGCGTCCGCCGCCGGGCCAGCAGGGGCCGGAGGGTCCTGCAGGGACAGGGCCCGGGGCCCGGGCTGCCCGTGGCGGCCTCGCTCCTGAGGCTCAATCGCGGGTCCTCCTCTTCGCTCCCGCAGTCCAGGCCGCTGTCTGGGCTCCTGGTGGCCGAGCGGCCGACCCGGCAGCCCCGGTCTTCGTGGAGGAAGTCCTCGGCGTGGGGGCCCCTGGGTTTCGCGGAGACCCGGGAGCCCTGGGGAGCTTGGTGCCCCCGGCAGGGCCTGGCGTGCCGGGGCTCCCAGGCCCTGGAGGGGCACCCTACGCCCTGTCTGTGCAGGAACTCACAGGGCTCCGCGTCCTCCTCGGCTACTTCGGGGATACTGAACAGCCGCGCACTGTGTGGGGCCTGCGGGGGGCCCTCGGGCGGCTCCGGGAACGCCCCGTCCGAGGTCCTATGCCTAGAGCACTCCTAAGGGGGCATGCGGGACCCACGGGTGTGAGCGGACGTGAAGTGGGCGAGGGAGGGAAAGAAAACAGACAGACAGCATTAGTCTCGGGGCTATGAGGGCGGGGAGCATGCTGGGGGGCGGGGGGCGTGCTCGGGCCGGGCTCTGAAATGAGGGCGCAGTGGGCGGAGGATGGAGCCAGGCGGGAGCAGCAGGGGGCAGGCCATGCACTAAACCAGCGGGGTAGGCGGGGGGGAGGGGAGGGGGCACAGAGGCAGGACGCTGCCCATGGCCAAGCTGCTGGGTGCTGGGAACCGGCCGTGCCCAGAGCGCTGGGAGACCTGAGCCCCGCGGCCCGCTGGCTGCGCCCACAGCCTCAGGGCAGCGGCCACCGGACGCCGGGAGCCGGAGCCGCGTCACAGCAGTCCCTGCCCGCTCTCCTTCTCGCCCAGCACTGAGCGGACCTCCTTCCTGCCTGGCCGGCATCATCGTCTGCCGGCTAAAAGGTCAGTGCGAAGCCGGGACCTGGTCGCTCGGCGTCTGCACAGGCCTCCTGGGCCCTTCCGGCAGGAAGCAGGCTCCCCTGCGGCTCCCCGAGCCCTGCACCAGCCCAGCCCTGGCTTGGGGTTTTCAGGTCAGCCTGAGGCAGCTTCTGACCCTCACACAGCTGAGAGCACTGCAGACAAACTAAAGGGACCCTGCAGCTCTCAGCCGGTCCACTTCCTGCCACGTGTTTGGCCCACTTCCTGCCACGTCATTGGCCCACTTCCTGCCACGTCATTGGCCCACTTCCTGCCACATCATTGGCCCACTTCCTGCCACATCATTGGCCCACTTCCTGCCACGTCATTGGCCCACTTCCTGCCACATCATTGGCCCACTTCCTGCCACATCATTGGCCCACTTCCTGCCACGTCATTGGCCCACTTCCTGCCACGTCATTGGCCCACTTCCTGCACGTCATTGGCCCACTTCCTGCCACGTCATTGGCCCACTTCCTGCCACGTCATTGGCCCCACTTCCTGCCACATCATTGGCCCACTTCCTGCCACGTCATTGGCCCACTTCCTGCCACGTCATTGGCCCCACTTCCTGCCAGCTGTGATGTCCACTCAGCTGTTCCCAAGGGGGTGGGGGCTGTGCTTGCGGCCACAGGGTTTTACAACGACCTTGTGTGCCCCCTGGGCCTCCTCCCTGGGAGGGAAGGCAGCCGGTCATTTCTTTGCTCAACAGTCCTGGGGGTTCCCGCCCAGGAGCTTCCTCCCGACAAGGAAACCAGGCCGCTTCCCCAGGTCCGGCTGTGAGCATGCGGCGTCCTGGGGACATGAGCCTGGACCGCCCCGCCCCCCGCCCCCAGGGCCTTCCTGCGTCACAGGCTCCTGCCTCCTGCTGGACGGGGCCTTGGGGAGCCGCGGGGGCAGGTGCGAGGGGCCAGCGCCAGGGGCGGGAGCGGCAACCGAGCGGGGTCTGCACAGGGACCTGGGCCGAGGGGGGTGGGGTGTTGGCCTTTGCGGAGCATCAGTCAGTCTTTCTGTGCAAAGCGGCCCTGAGTTCCTGGAGAAACGCCGGGCGGGCCCCTTATCCCCCACGGAGTCTCCTCCCCAAAACCTTTCCATCCGGAAAACCCACAGGGTCCTACCAGCTGTCCAGCCTTCTGTCTGTCTCCCCAGGGGTGGGGAGGGGCTAGGAGCAGGGGTCCCGCCCATCCTCGCCCCTGTGGCCTGGTGCAGGGCCTCGCACGCAGAGGAGACCCACCCAGGAACCCACGCTGCCCAGGGGCGTGAATACGCGCTCGAGCCAGAGCAGCCAGCAGCGGGGTGGCCGCGCCCCCGACAAGGACAGGGACACACGAGGGCCCGACTCCGGGCTTCGTCTCCATGACGGTGACCTCCCCTCAAACCCCGCGGACAGCCGCGCCGAGCATGGGGTCCCTGGTGGGGGGTGTCGGAGGAGGGTCGTGTGTGGGGACCCCACTGTCCCCGAGGACAGCCATGCCTCCTTGCCCTCTTCACCCTCCCGCCTCCCCCTCAGGGCCCAGCTGGGTGCCGGGACCTTCCCACCACCCCCAGCCGGCCCAGGGGCTCCCCATCCCCGTCCTGACTCAGGGGTCCCTGCTCTCGGCTGCTGGTTCTGGGGTGAGCGCTCAGGGCCAGGGTGGAGGTGGGCCTTCACTGTTCCCCTCCTTCCCCCCAATCCCTGCTGCCGAGCTGGGGGCCCCAGAGGCTGCCGAAGGGCTTCTCCCACACCCCTCCCCCGACGTGTTGGCCGAGTTCAGACCCAGAGGAGGGGCGGGATTCCCGGATGCACAGTCAACGGCGAGGAAGAAGCCAGTCCCGAGGGGCGGGCTCCCAGGGGCAGCAGGGTGAGGCTCGAGGCCACAGCCCGGCCACCAGCAGCGGGCAGGGCCTGGGGGCCGGCCGCACTGACCTTGAGGGCGCTGTGGGACGTGCCGCTGGGCCGCCGCCGCCCCCCCTCCAGCTGCATCTCCGAGCACAGCTCCTCCTCATCCTCCTCCATGATGTCCGACAGGTCCGAGCCCCGGCTGCTCTCCGTGTGGTACTCGTCTCCATGGCAACAGTGCGGCTGGGGCAGGAAGGGTTCGGTGAGCACCCGCTCCAGGCCCGGAGCCCCTTCCCCGCCCTCTCGGCTAACGGGCTCGGGCTCGGGCGCTCAAAGATGCGTCTGGCGTCGGGCGAGAGGCGTGGAGGCCTCGGCGGCCGTGAGCCCAGGAGCTGGGCGGCCGGAGGTAGGCCCGGACGGGACGGGCACGCAGACCGTGGGCTCCGGCAGCTCGTCGCCGGGGCTGGGAAACAGCGCTCTTCCGGGACCCCAGCAGCTCCGCCTTGAGCAGCCCAGGTGGGCGGAGGCTCGGGCACGGGAGATGGAGGGTGCGGGGGAGTGGGGTGTCTATGCGCCTCTTCCGGGCGTTTAAGATTTAAACAGCAGCCTGTGGTCTAAAACTCACAGAGCCCGGCCTGCGCGGCTCAGTGGCTGCGCGTCGACCAAGGAACCAGGAGGTCAGGGTTCGATTCCCGGTCGGGGCACAGGCCCAGGTTGTGGGCTCCATCCCCAGTGGGCGGCGTGCAGGAGGCAGCCGGTCCGTGATTCTCTCTCGTCACTGATGTTTCTGTCTCTCTCTCCCTCTCCCTTCCTCTCTGACGTCAATGAAAACACGTTTTAAATAAATTAATTAATTAAATAAAATGCACACACACAGCTGGTCTGGGCGGGATCGGGACCCGTCTGAGGACATTCCCGTCAGACGAGGCCCGGCTGAACCTGAGGCTGCCCTGCCCTGGGGACCCGCTGTGGGCACTGCCCCGCCGCCCGCACCCTGGTCGGCCGAGTGTTCCCCGGGTTAGGAAGGTTGGGGATGGCACACGGGTTGAAAGAAAAAACTAAAATGAACCTTAACTGCAATCAAAGAAAGCTTACAGGCCCCCCCCCCCCCCCCGTGTGCAAGGCCCCCGTGTGCAAGGCCTCCGTGTGCAAGGCCTCCGTGTGCTAGGCCTCCGTGTGCAAGGCCCCGGTGTGCAAGGCCTCCGTGTGCGCTGCGTGGTCTGCACGTGACCGGAGGTTTGATTTCTGAATTTCCCGTGATGCTTAGCACCTAGCAGATGACCAGCAAACATCTGCCTGGTTACCGAGAGTGAACCAACCAATGGCGGGTTTTGCCCCAATTGAACTTAGGTGGCGGTGGGGGGGAGGGGCTAGGGGAGCTAAGAGAGGGGGGCTCGCATACAGACTTTTTAAACTGTCCCCCAATGAGGTCCCACAGCACAGCAGTTAAATCGGAACCCCCCGCACCCACTAAGATGGCTGCCACAAGGGCTGGCACCTCCCCATCTTTCTGGGGTGGGGGGGTCCTGACCTCCAGAGGCTCCTGTGGCCACTGCTCCAGCTGCCCGCCCGGCACCCCCCGCCCGGCACCCCCCGCCCGGCACCCCACGCCCAGCATCCCCACCCCCCGCTCGGCACGCCCCCCCCCCCCCCGCCCAGCACCCCCCGCCCGGCACCCCCCGCCCGGCACTCACCGGCTTGCCCAGCTCGGAGCCCTTCAGGAAGTCGTCCACGGAGGCGCCCCTCCTCCTGACGTCGGGGGACTCGTAGCCGTCCTCCTCGTCCGAGTTGGCGTACTGCCCGCTCCTGTCCAGGAACACGCTCCTTTTCTCTAACTTGAGGAGGAGAGAGCGGGTGAGCGAGGTGCTGGGCGGGCTGCAGAGGGGAGGGGGCGCCCGGGCTCCCAGGTCTTCTGGGTCCCACCCTTCCCTTCGCCCCCCACAGCCCCTCAGAGCCACCGTGCGAGGGCCCTGGTCAGAGGCCGGCCTGGCTCCTGGGGGGGTTATTTTATTTTATTTTTTATATATTTTTATTGATTTGAGAGGGGCGGACGCAGGCAGTGGCCTTACCCTGCTGCTCTCGGCCACCCTCTGCGCGGCCTCCCGGGCCATGGCCTTGGCCACGGAGGTGGACACGGGGGCGCCCTGCGGCTGCGGGAGGATCCGGCTGGGCGAGGGCGAGCGCCGGCCGGGCAGGCCCGGGAGCTCCAGCGTGTGCCCGAGGGAAGGCGCCCGGCCCTGCTCCCAGGCCTCGTCCGCGTGGACGTGGGGACCCGGGCGGTCATCTTTGGTTTCGGGGGCTCCGGCACTTGCTAATGGCTTCGGGGTGGGCGCTCTCTGGGGGGCGGGAGGCACCAGGAGTTCGGGGGGGACGGCGGCGACGGCGGAGTCCACGGACTCGCCCTGGGCCGAGAGGGTCCGCACCGTCACGCCCTTGGCGTCCAGGCTGCGCAGCCGCACCAGCTCCACGGCCACGCCATCTGCCGTGGGGGCAGCGACCTCGGCCACCTGCACGGAGAGAGCCACTGACAGGCCGCCCACCCCGCCATCTCCCTGCAGCCCTGGGCGGGCCGCCTCAGCTGCCCCTGTGGCCGGGGAGGGGCCCGTGTGTCCAGCCGGGCCCACTGCGCAGCCTGCGCATCAGCGGGTCTCAGGGAGGGGCCCGTGGGGGTCTGTGGACACCAGCCCCGCCCCCCCCCCCCCCCCCCCGTTGGACAGAAGGCTTCCGTGTCCAGAACCAACTCAGAGACACACTGGGGGCGCAGAGGGGTCAGGACGTGAAGGTCACTGTGGCCCAAGCTGGGCAGGAGGGGGCGGGGCCGAGGCCAGGACGGGCGTCCGGACAGTGGAGAAGGGCAGGGTGTGCCTGGCCGGGAGCAGAGACAGGGCCACCCGGCTGCAGGGACCCCGCGCAAGAGGGCGCTGGAGGCAGCCAGACACTGCGGCCCACTGGGCGGTCAGCCTGCTCCTTGGAAACGGGGCGGAGGGAGGAGGCAGCTGCATGACCCCTGGGCCGGGAAGGGGGGGGGAAGGGGAGGGGGATGGGGATGGGGCTCAGGCTGTCAGCTTCCCCACCCTGCCCTGTGGAGTCAAGGCCCGGCCACGTGTTCATGGGGGACTCATAGGCCTGTCATCTATCGGGGGGCCCTGATGTCGGGGAACTCAAGACAGGTGGACTTTTAAAAAACATATTTTTATCGATTCCAGAGAAGAAGGGAGAGGAAGAGAGAGAGAAACATCCATGATGAGAGAGAATCATGGATCAGCTGCCTCCTGCTCGCCCCACACCTGGGGATCAGGCCCACAACCCGGGCATGTGCCCTGACCGGGAATTGAACGGGGACCTCCTGGTTCATAGGTCAACGCTCAACCACTGAGCCACGCTGGTTGGGCGAAACAGGTGGACTTTTAATCCCGGGGGCAGGAGAACCAGGAGGGTGAGCAGTGGGAGGCGGGCAGGGGATTCTGGGAAGGGGTGGGACAGAAGTGGGGGGCCTTGTGCTCTGCTACAGCCCTGGGTGGCAGGTGGCCCTGGGGTGAGGGTGGCCCTGGGGTGGCAGGTGGCCCTGGGGTGAGGGTGGCCCTGGGGTGAGGGTGGCCCTGGGTGGCGGGTGGCCCTGGGGTGAGGGTGGCCCTGGGTGGCGGGTGGCCGGTGTGTAATAAATGCTGGTGGCAGAGGAGGGAGGAAGGACGCCCAGCGGTCACCCATCCCCGGAGCAGTATCCACGGTGCTGGGCGCCCCTCCCCCGTGACTCACCCTCTGCCCCTTTGCGTACACGCCGTAGCCCGTGACGGTGGCCCCATTGGACAGCCCGGCGGCGCTCAGGGCGGGCGGCTTCCAGGAGACCTGGGCAGTGGCTGGGGCGGCCCCCGCCTGGACGGTGACGTCTTGGGGGGCCGCCGGGGGACCTGGGGACAGACGCAGAGGCACGTGCCGGGCGGGGCTCTCCCAGGAGGAGGCCGCTCGCTACAGGGACCGGCTGCCAACACAAGCAATCACAGAGCCGGCCGTGGTCAGCCGTGTCGTCACAGCTCGTACGGTGACGGGGTCACAGGGGGGTCGCAGGGATCCCTGTGTTGTACCTGGAACGCGTGTGCGGGCGTGTGCCGGCTCCACTTTAATAAAAATAAACAAACATGAGCCCTGCCGGCCTGGCCCAGGGGCTGAGCATCGGCCTCTGAACCAGGAGGTCAGGGTTCGATTCCTGGTCAGGGCACAGGCCCCGGCTGCAGGCTCGATCCCCAGTGGGGGGCGTGCAGGAGGCAGCCGGTCCATGATTCTCTCTCCTCACTGATGTTTCTCTCTCTTCCTCTCTCTGACATCAATACAAATGTATTTTAAATAAATAAATAAACAAACAAACGCGCATGCGAAGAGGGGTGGCTGGGCAGGGCGGGGAGAGGGGAGTGCCAGAGCATGGAGGAGGGCGCCCCCCGACTGCCCCGTCGGGAACCAGCGCTGGGTCCTCAGGCTGTGGTTGGACCGAGCTGCTGGGGGTCCCCAGGCGCGCCCCCGCCCCCGACTCAGGCCTGGCCAATGGGCACACGACTGCACCCGGCCTCGCCCCTCCTCCTTCCATGTGTGTGTGCGTGTGTGTGCGTGTGTATGCGTGTGTCTCTGTGTGCATGTGTGTGCGTGTGTCTCCCTCACACGCCATCCCCTTTGCTGTCTGGGAGCTCACCTGCTGGGAGCGAGGACAGAGTCATCGCCCAGAGAACACGGGCCTGACCGGCCGCGGGGAGAGTGACGGGGTCACAGGGATCCGCTCAGACGCCACCCCCTCGGGACCCAGGTCCCACTGCCGACACCCCCCCTCTCTCTCACATACACAGGCACACGCGCACACACACACACACACACGCGCACGCACACACACACACACACACACGCACCGTGTCTGGCAGGTGACAGGGGTTTCCCTGGATGCTGTGGCTGCACGTAGCTCCCCGTCCCCCTCCCCTGCCCCTATGTCCTGCAGGGTGACCCCCCCCCCGCTCCCCACGGAGCCCCGGAGGCCGCTCACCGGCGGGCAGCGTGGAGAACTCCACAAAGGCCTCCTTCTTCTCCCTCTGCTCCAGGGGCAGCTGCCAGGGCACCTGGTGGGGGCGGGCCAGCACGCGGACCTTGTAGGCGGTGCCCGGCCTGAGGTTGAGCAGCTGGTACTGGTACCGGGCGGCCCGCACCACGCCCAGCTCCTGCCCGTCCAGGAACACCACGTGGCTGTAGTTGCTGTTGGTGGGCAGCCAGGAGAGCTGCGCGGAGGTCGGCGTGACGTTGTCCACCCGCAGCTGGGACGGGGCGACCACCACCTCCTTGCCCACGAGCAGCGTGCACCGCAGCTGGTCCGAGCTGCCCCGGCTGGTCACACACTGCACGGACACGCGGTGGGTGCAGGCGGCCACGCTCAGCTTCTCGATCAGCGCCTTGGTCCTGCCGGCCAGCGGGAGGCTCAGGCGCGGCTGCTGGTCCACCAGCACCGTGTAGCCGCCCACGGGGCCCCAGCCCGGCGGCACGGCCGGCGGCTCCCAGCCCACGATCACGCTCTTGGCCAGCTGCTTGATGAGGGTGATCTTCCGGGGGTAAGGCACGAGGTCTTCGCCGAGGTCGTCGATGCTCACGTCCAGCGTCCCCACGCCGTCGTCGTCGGGGCCCGGGGCCGGGGGGGAGGGCGGGTGCAGGTCCAGGGGGTCCTCCCCGCCCAGGCCCAGGCCCAGGCCCAGGCCCGCCTGGTTCAGGAGGTTCTGCTCGGTCTCCAGCGCGCTCAGCCGGGCCTCGCTGTCCTGCACCAGGTCCACGAAGTTGGAGGGCACCAGCCCCCTCTGCCCACCCAGAAGCTCACCTGCTGGGAGCGAGGGCAGAGTCACCGCCCGGAGCCCACGGCCCGCAGCCACGCGAGCGTGACCGGGTCCCCCGCGCAGACGTCATCCCTCGGACCCGGGTCCCACTGCAGACACCCCCGTGGCCACCCACGGGGCGACCCCACCCATCGGCCTGCTCTTCTCCAGGGCGCCTGCTGCAGCCTGAAGAGGGGGCTCCTGAACGGGCCCTGCCCGAGAGGATGCCAACGGGGGACCCCAGTGCTGGGCAGTGACTCAAGAGGGAGGAGGGAGCCCGTGGGGACCCGGGGGTCTCGGCCGCGTGTGGCGCGTGGCTGCTGGGAAACCAGGTGGACGTAATAACACCACCGCGTGCCGGGGTCAGAGGAGTGATCCTAGGAGCCCCGCTCGGCGCCGGGGGTGGGGGGGACCCGTCCCGCTGGAGGAGGCCGGGGGAGCCCGGGCCAGCGGGTCGTCTGGGGCCCGGCCTGCCCGTTCCTCAGGCCCCGCACAGGTCAGCCCAGCGGGGACCCGCTCGCACGCCCACCGACCGCCGCCTGGAACAGACCTTCGTAGAAGCCGTCCTCGTCCATGTCCCCGTAGACGTAGAGGTATTTCCCCGCCGTGAGCGGCAGCTCGGCCTCTGGGTTCTCATTGGGGCCGTCGAAGGGGTTGTAGCTGCGGGAGAAACAGCCGCTCGGAGACGGAGACGCTCCGAGGGAGGCCGACGGCCGCCCCCGCCGCGCGGACCCTGGGCCGTGCTCGCCTGCTCCCCGTGGGCCTCGCCTCGGCACCAACAAGTCAGATCCTGGCCATCGCCAGCTTCCTCCCACAGACCTGAGGCAGAGGGCGAGCCCCGGCCGGGGTGGCTCAGTGGATAGAGCGCCGGCCTGCGGACCAAAGGGTCCCGGGTTCGATTCCGGTCAAGGGCACGCACCTTGGTTGCAGGCTCCTCCCTGGGGCCGGGCCCTGGTCGGGGCGCATGCAGGAGGCAACCCGTCGATGTGTTTCTCTCACATCGATGTTTCTCTCTGTCTCTCCCTCTCTCTTCCACTCTCCCTAAAATCCATGGGAAACATCCTCGGGTGAGGATTTTTATTTTTTACAATTGAAACTTACATAATTTTATTAACCAATATCACCCCAATACATTCAATTAAAAAGTCTCTGTCTTTAGAGTTACTTGCCATCAAAGTTAAATACGTTTTTTTTTTCTCTTTACTGATTAAGGTATTACATATGCGTCCTTACCCCCCAATGCCCCCCACCCCCCCATTCATGCCCTCACCCCCCGGGTGTCTGTGTCCATTGGTTAGGCTTATATGCATGCAGACAAGTCCTGTGGTTGATCTCCCCCCACTTACCCCCACTGTCCCCTACCTTCCTTCTGAGGTTTTGAGGACTTTTTAAAAATTAAAAATAGAATAAAAACAACAGAAAAGGCGCCTCAGTAGAAAAATACCAAATGTACCGGTTAATAATGCGGATTTTTTTCAGTAGATGGAGTTACACATATGCTGATATAGATGCGATTTGATATGCATGCTATTTTGTTGTATTGACAACAAGCTGCAAAACCTCATATGTCAAATTTTCTGAAGGTGTTAACATCACAGATATTTTTATGCTTAAAAATGTCGAATTTTGTGCCAAAAAAAGAGCATTTGCGGGAAGTTTTAATTCATTACTTTGTTTTGAAGAAAAGTGCTGCTGAAAGTGATCGTATACTTCGGGAAGCTTATGGTGAATGTGCTCCATCTCAAGAACCTTGTGAACGCTGGTTTAAACGCTTTAAAAGGGATGATTTCGATGTGAAAGAGAAAGAACGTCCAGGTCCATTTGAACCACGCTTTGATCATAAAACGACCACAATGGGCCAGAAGACACGGCAAAGTAATTCTGCTTCACGATGACGCACCATCACACCCTTCAACACCAGTTACAGACACGTGAAAAGATCTTGCCTGGGAAGTATGAACCCACCCGCCGTGTTCACCAGACCTTGCTCCTCCAGATGACCACGTGTCCGGATCGATGGCACACGCACTGTCTGAGCGGCCCTTCAACACGTACGAAGAAGTGGAAAATGGGTTCTCTGAATGGTCTGCCTCAAACAAGAAAAGTTCTATCGGGACGGTACCCACAAATCACCCGAAAGATGGGGGAAATGTGTGGCTAGCGATGGACGTTACTTTGAATAAAGCACTTTTGATGTTTCTCTTGAAATTATCGTGTGTGTTTTTTATTACAAAATCCGCATTTTTAACCGGTTAATAGCTAATCCACATTTTTAACCAGTATCTGCATTTTTAACTGGTGAACAGCTAGCTATGTGCGTACTGGTTAAAAATGCGGATTGCCTCTTAACCAGTTAAAAATGCGGATTTTTGAGGGGTTCGGGGAGGCCAGGGGAAAGTCAATGGGGGGAAAAAGAGACATATGTACTACTATTTGTAATACTTTAAAAAATAAAATAAATTTTTTTTTTAAATGCGGATTTTGTAATCAAAGAAAACACGGTAATTTCAAGAGAAACATCAAAAGTGCTTTATTCAAAGTAATGTCCATCGCTAGCCACACATTTCCCCCATCTTTCGGGTGATTTGTGGGTACCGTCCCGATAGGACTTTTCTTGTTTTGAGGCAGACCGTTCAGAGACCCCATTTTCCACTTCTTCGTCCGTGTTGAAGTGCTGCTCAGACAGTGCGTGTGCCGTCGATCGGAACACGTGGTCGTCTGAAGGAGCAAGGTCTGGTGAACACGGCGGGTGGGTTCATACTTCCCGGGCAAGATCTTTTGACGTGTCTTTACCTGGTTTTGAAGTGTGTGATGGTGCGTCATCGTGAAGCAGAATTACTTTGCCGTGTCTTCTGGCCCATTGTGGTCGTTTTACGATCAAAGCGTGGTTCAAATGGACCTGGACGTTCTTTGTCTTTCACATCAAAATCATCCCTTTTAAAGCGTTTAAACCAGCGCTCACAAGTGTCTTGAGGTGGAGCATGTTCACCATAAGCTTCCCGAAGTCTACGATCACTTTCAGCAGCACTTTTCTTCAAAATAATGAATTAAAACTTCCTGCAAATGCTCTTTTTTTGGGCACGAAATTCGACCTTTTTAAGCGTAAAAATATCTGATGTTAACACCTTCAGAAAATTTGACATAGGACGTTTTGCAGCTTGTCGTCACTACAACAAAATAGCATGCATATCAAATCGCATCTATATCAACATACGTGTAACTCCATCTAGTGAAAAAAATCCGCATCATTAACCGGCACACCTAGCATGCCATCCCTGGCGGCCCGTGGTGACAGCCGTGCGCTGTTCAATTGTAACAAAGGGTGATGGTTCCCGCGATTGCAGCCCTGAGGCCACGTTTTTATTGGTCGAAGTTAGCTCTCGGGGACAAGGCCAAGCACACGTCTTAGTCCCGACGTTAACATCCTAGTGAGGAGCGTGGACGTGTCCAACGTCGCGATCCATGAAGCCGTGGGCGTGGCCCAGGACTCAGGCCTCCCGACGCCTGTCCGTGCGGGCGCGGCCACATCCCTGTCCCTCAGATCCACGTCCACAGAAGCCTCGCCCAACCTTCTCCCGGGGCCGGGAAGGGGCGCCCTCAGCTCCCGGCCTGGCCCCCGCCGTCCCGCGTCTGCCCGGGCCCCGCCTCACCTGTAGCGGGCCACACACAGGTGCACCTTCCCTGAGTACCTCTGCTTCGGGGGGTTGGCGTTCCGCTCATTGTCCATCTGGGGACACAGGATGTTTGGTTAGGAAACGTCACGCTTCCTGCGCGGGACACACGGGACCCTCCCATGGCCCCCCAGGCCCTGCAGCCTCACGTGGGGGGTCTCTGGGCCCTGCAGCCTCTCGTGGGGGGTCCCCGGGCCCTGCAGCCGCATGTGGGGGGGGGTCCCTGGGCCCTGCTGCATCCTTATGTGGGGGGTCCCTAGGAGATGCAGCCTCTCATGGGAGGGTCCCGGGAAATGCTGGCGCCCCTGAGGCCAGGAGGAAGCTGCGCGGGCTCCCGGGTCCCGTGGGGACCTCGATAAAGCACTCCTGTGCCCACGCCACGCCTGGACGTGGGGGAGGGCCTTCCCCACATGATCTAAGGCACGGGGCGCTCGTTGAGCTGGGCCCTGCGAGGGTCCTTAAAGACAGAGAAAGCCCTGGCCAGTGTTGCTCAGTGGGTAGAGCGTTGGCCTGAGGACTGATGAGTCCTGGGTTCGATTCCGGTCAAGGGCACACGCTTGGGTTGCAAGCTCAATCCCCGGTGTGGGGCATGCAGGAGGCAGTTGAATCAATGATCCTCTCTCATCATTGATTCTCTCATCATATTTCTCTCTCTCTCCCTCTCCCTTCCTCTCCAAAATCAATAAAAATACATTTAGAAAGAAGAAGGAGAAGACAAAGATAGACCATGATTTGTGCCCTCTGCTCTCAAGGTTCAACAGGGAAGGACCCATGGGCCGCTTGGCTCAGTGCTTAGCCTGAGGCACCCGGGAGGGCTGCACGGAGGAGGTGGCACAGGGCTCTTTCCTTCCAGGTCCCCACTTCTCTGCCGTCTCAGAGTCTGCAGAGCACAAGGACTCTGCCCACCCAGCTCCCTTACCGCAGCCACAACCACGGGGGGGTGGGGGGGGACAGGAGGGGGCGGGGCCGGGCCCACCATTGGCACCGGGCCGAGGGGTGGGTGTGAGCGTGAGCGTGAGCATTCGTGGGCACCTCCCCAGGACAGGCTGTGCGTCCACTGTCTCCCTCCTCCTCACACACAGGCCCCCTCCCCGGGGCAGGACTCACATCGGACTCAAATCTGCATCTTGAGCTTCCAGATCTGGACAGAAAGGGGGGCTTGGCGGAGGGAGGCTCCTGCGTGTCCCCGGGCAGCGGGCGGGGCCGGATGTAGTCCCCAATCACAGCGCGGCTTCCGAAGGGGCCGTCCTGACCTGGCCACGGACACGGACACGGTGGACGGAGATGGAATGATGGGAACACGCACAGCACCGTCCGCAGCCGCGCCTGCTCCCCGCTGGCTTCGCGAGCCCCCGGGCACGGTTCATCCCATAAATGTCTCCTGTGCACCCGCTGGGCCCAGCGGGGCTGTGGGCCTGGGCACAGGGCAGTGGGCAGCCCCAGCCCCTGCCCCCGGGACCTGGCAGCCCCGTGCTCGATGCACCGCTGTCAAGCTCGCTGCCTCTGTCGGGACCGAGTTCCCGGTACGGCCCGTGTCACCAGGGGCTGCCAGAGGGGGGGATGGGAGGGATCAGCTAAAGAGAAACGCAGGCCCGGCCAGCCTGGCTCAGTGGATTGAGCGTCACCTTGCGGACTGAACGGTCCCGGGTTCGATCCCCAGTCAGGGCACAGGCCCAGGTTGCGGGCTCCATCTCCAGTGTGGGGCGTGCAGGAGGCAGCCGATCCATGATTCTCTCTCATCCCTGATGTTTCTCTCTTGCTCCCTCTCCCATCCTCTCTGACATCAATAAAAACATTTTTTTAAAAAGAGAGAAACGCGGCTGGCAGACCCCGCCTGAGTGACAGAGTGGTCCCCGCCCCCGACCTCCTGGCTCGAGCCCTGCTCTGGGCTCCCGGCCACATGGTCCCCGCGGGGCCCGGCCTCCTCGTCCGGGCAGTGGGGCTCGGGGCAGCACTGAGTCACGTTTGCCGACACCTGTCAGGTGCTCACAGGTCCCGGCAGGCTGGCTGCCCACCCTCCTGACCCCGCTGTGCACGGCCCGCGTGGGGCTCACCGGTCCCCTCTCCACTCGGCCCCGGGTTCGGGGGGGAGGGGAGGCTCCAGGCCTCACCTGTCCCGATGGAGGGCGCGAGTCCGTTCATGAACTGCGGGAAGGGCTTGCTGCCGGGGGCCAGGGGGGCGTCCAGGGGGGCCAGGGAGCCGCCCAGCAGGTCGATGGTGCCCGCGTGCTGCCGGAACTTCTCCAGGTCCCGTGACAGGAGACTGAACTGCTCGCTCTGCGCCCGGCACTTGTCTTCCAGCTCCCGCACCTTGCACTGCGGGCGGCACGTGAGTCAGCGGGCGGCGGGGTCGGGGAGCATGCGTGTGCGTGTCTGTGCATGGGTGTGCATGCGTGCTGCGCGTGGCCGGGGCTGCCTCCCACCTCCATCGGCTCGGCGTCCGATAAAAGCAAGCTTCCCACACAGCCCGGCTGCCGGCCCAGCGCCCTCCCGGGTGAACGTGGGAACCGCAGGAGCCAGGAAACCCCACCTGCCGACACTCAGCGCCCCGAGGGCCGCCCCTGGCTGTGTGTGCAGCCGGGCACTTTGGGGTTGAGATTTGGGGTGAGAGGTGGGGACAGCCCGGACGTGGGGAGAGCTCAGTCGCTCACCCACAATGCACTTTCCTCCGGGGCCTCAGAGGACACCTCGCTCCCAATGAAGGGGAGCTCTAGCCCGTGGCGGGGCTCAGGGATTGAGCACTGACCTATGAACCAGGAGGTCAGGGTTCGATTCCTGGTCAGGGCACAGGCCCAGGTTGCAGGCTCCACCCCCAGTGGGGGGCGAGCAGGAGGCAGCCGACCCATGATTCTCTCTCATCACTGATGTTTCTCCCTCTCCCTCTCCCTTCCTCTCTGACATCAATGAAATAAATATATTTTTAAAGGCCCATAAATATCCACATGGCCCTGGGCAGAAACGAGGCCCCGCAGACCACGAGGAGTGACGCACAAGCTGTATCTGCTCGCTCTGGGGTTCTCGCGTGCACAGCCCTGTGGCCCCGAGCGGCACCTGCGTGGCCTCACACAGACCCCGGGATCCAGACGCGGCAGAGACGCCGCCGCCACGGGCCACCCTGGCCTCGCTCCCGCGTCTGCCCAAGCCCAGCCCCGTGCCGCTCGGGCCACGGCCGTGAGCAGAGCCGACCCTGGTTCCGCGCCGAGGCCTGGAAGCGCAGGCAGGAGCCGCCGTGCCGCCTGTCTCCCCACGACACAGCCCCCACGACACACACACGGACACGGACGCGCGGGTGCGACGTTCAGGCCGGGTCTGAAGTCCGATGCCCGACCCCCGACGCCCAGGCTCTGGGCCGGGCTCTGGATGGCGCGGTGCCCGTGCACACCACTCCCCTCCTGGGTCATCGGCGTTCAGGGAGCCTGAGCGTCACAGCAGCTCGCGGCCGCCCAACACTCAGAGGCCAGCACGGGGCGCCCGGCCCGGTGAGCGTCTGACCCGTGCAGGGCTCCGGGCAGCTCCTCGGCCCCCAGCCCGACCCCCGATCCCCGACCCCACGCCCTCGGCGGCACCAGGAGCTGCCCGTTGGGGAGGAGGGTTGAGCGGCCCTGAGCGTGGCGGCTCCATGCACGGAGGCGTCACCCCGCGGCGGGCGGGACGCCCCCCAAGTACCTGCATGCTCTCCAAGGTGTTCTGGCCGAAGCAACGAGACACAAGCACAGAAACGCGTGTGAGTAGCAGGCACGGCCCCCGGCCCAGCGCAGCGCCCGCCCCCAGCACGGCACGGCCGCCAGCACACGCCACGGCGGGCATGCAGGCCGCCAGCCCGGGGACCCTCGCGGCGGCAGCTCGAAGGCGATCAGGACAGCAGGGCCGTCCCGGCCACGCGCTTCGGGCGACTGGAAACCAAGCAGCTACGCTCGCAGCCGGGAGACGATGCGATTAAAGCGCAGCGGGCGGCCCCGGCCGTGTGGCTCAGTGGGTAGCGTGCTGGCCCTCGGACGGAAGGGTCCCGGGTTCGATTCCCGGTCGGGGGCACGTCCCTCGGTTGCGGCTCCATCCCCAGGCCGGGCCCTGGGCAGGGCGAGTGCAGGTGGCAACCCATGGAGGTGTCACTCTCACATCCATGTTTCTCTGTCTCCCTCTCTCTCCTTCCACTCTCTCCAGAAATCAATGAGAAAGTATCCTCGGGCGAGGATTGAAATAAAGTTAAAAATGCACTGGGCACGATTCTCGGGGGGCGGGAGGCCCACGGTTAGGGCCCACGGGAAGGGTCCGCCCGCCCGTCTCCTCGGGAAGTCGGCTCCTCGCCGCCCGGGCCTGAGCCTACGTGGCGAGTCGGGAGCAGCTGCAGCCCCTTTGCCACCAGGAGGGGCCCCCCCACGGAAACCAGAACTCCCGCCCCTGCCCGGCCCTCCCCCCAGCTTCCCGCCCAGGGAGCGCGCAGGGGAGACGCCCGCAGGGGGAGGCGGCCACCGCTGAGACCCGCCCTGATGCGGGCTGTGTGGCCCAGGGAAAATGGCTCAACCTCTCTGTGCCTTCACTGCCTCCCATGCAGGGGGATCGCGGTGCGGGCCGCCCGTGCCGGTGAGAAGGGAGGGGTGGGCACAGCCCTGGTGGCGGGACCCCGTGAGCGACGGTTCCCAGGGGCCCGGCCCGGCCTCGCCGCCTACCTCTAGCAGCTGCACGGCGCCCTCATGCTCCTTCTTCGCTTCCACCTGAGCCTTGTGGGTGGTACAAAGAGACAAGTGAAGGCTTAAAGGGGGGATCTGAGAGAACGGGGCGACGTCTAGATGAGCTGGGCGTGAGCCCTGGCTTCCGTCCCCCTCATAAGCCCCGAATTCCGAGCATCGCAATCCGTTCTCCTCCCCCTCCCCCTCTGGGCAAGATGGGGGCGGGGGGGGGGGACTTCCGCTGCGTCCGCCCGTCAACACTGGGAGGTGCGCCCTGATCGGAGAGCCTGGGGGGGGGGGGCGGATTCGGGCACGAGGGCGGCGGCTGATTCTGAAACCAACGTGCCCTTTGAGGACGTCTGGATACAGATGTGGGACAGCCCTGGCCGGTGCGGCTCAGTGGGTAGAGCATCAGCCTGCGGACGGAAGGGTCCCGGGTTCGATTCCCGGTCAGGGCACAGGCCCGGGGTGCGGGCTCGATCCCCACTGGGGGGCGTGCAGGAGGCAGCCGAGCCGTGATTCTCTCTCCTCACGGATGTTTCTCTCTCCCACTCCTGTCCTCTCTCTGAAAGTCAATGAGGAAAAATAAAAAACAAAGTAAAAAGTCTCCGTCTGAAGGAGGATGCTCTCTCGGGCCTGGAGGACAGTGACTGACACCCCGCGCCCCCCGGGGAGCGTCCAGAGCCAGGAGGGGGCCTGGCCCCCACGCGCTGGGCCCAACCCCGCCCCCCGTTCTGTTTGCTCAAACGAGGCTTCGCAGCGCCCGTGACCAGAACACGGGCGACCGATTCCCGTCCTTGAATGCGGCTCCGGCTCCGAGGGCTTAAGCGGGCTCCTTTCACAGCCAAAGGACGACGCACGCGACACGGGGAGGATGTGGTAGCCCGCCCGCCGCCGCCCCGTCTCCCCGCGGCGGGAAGGGGAAGCTACAGCTCACGGAGCGGCCGGCGGAGCGCCGCCGAGCAGGCAGCCACGGCGTGGTTTCTGACCGAATGCCGGGCGCCGTGTTCCTGGGCTCCTTCCACGCCGGCCGTGCGGGCCTCCGCGGAGACGGTTAGAATGAACCGTGAAAACGGGAGCCACAGTGTGCGGGGCCGGGCCGGGGCCGGCCGGAGGGGAGGCCGTGACCTTCGCGGGACGGTTTCCGACGGACACCGTGGCCGGGGAGGGACCGGCACCCGGGAGGCTCGGGGTGCGGCCGGGAGGCCGTCAAAGGACGGGGGCGGCTTCAGGGGGAGGCAGAGCGGGCGGACAGACGTCCTGTGGCCACCGTTCCGGACGCCGGGCCGGACACACGGGCGCCTCGAAGGGCCCCCCCCCTGCCCTGGGAACCGGCCGGGATGGATGGTGGATGGTGGGTGATGGGTGATGGATGGTGGATGATGGGTGATGGATGGTGGATGGTGGATGATGGGTGATGGATGGTGGATGATGGATGATGGATGATGGATGGTGGATGGTGGATGATGGGTGATGGATGGTGGATGATGGATGATGGGTGGATGGTGGATGGTGGATGGTGGATGATGGGTGATGGATGGTGGATGATGGATGATGGATGATGGATGGTGGATGGTGGATGATGGGTGATGGATGGTGGGTGATGGATGGTGGATGGTGGATGATGGATGGTGGATGATGGGTGATGGATGGTGGATGATGGATGGTGGATGATGGATGGATGATGGATGGTGGATGGTGGATGGTGGATGATGGATGGTGGATGGGTGGATGATGGATGGAAGGATGGATGGTGGATGGATGGTGGATGATGGGTGATGGATGATGGATGGTGGATGATGGATGGATGGTGGATGATGGATGGTGGATGGTGGATGATGGATGATGGATGGATGGGTGGGTGGATGGATGATGGATGGAAGGATGATGGATGGAAGGATGATGGATGATGGATGATGGATGATGGATGGAAGGATGGATGGTGGATGATGGATGGTGGATGATGGGTGATGGATGGATGATGGATGGAAGGATGGATGGTGGATGGTGGATGGATGATGGATGGTGGATGGGTGGATGGTGGATGGTGGATGATGGATGGAAGGGGTCCTGGGTGCCATTCAGTCAAGGCCCCAACCTCGGCTGCAGGCTCCTCCTCGGGGCCTGGTCGGAGCAGGTGCAGGAGGCAACCATGGCTGTGTCTCTCCCCCATGAGGTTCCCTCTGTCTGTCTGTCTGTCTCTTCCTCTCTGAAACATCGATGGGGAAACATCCTCGGGTGAAGGAAGAACCAAAACCAACGAAGACTGAGCAACAACCTGGCATGTTGGTATTTCCTTCTTCCTGTCTCTCCGCTCCCTGCACCGAGGAGGGTCCGTGTGGGGAGGGTCCGTGTGAGGAGGGGTCCGTGTGGGGAGGGTCCGTGTGGGGAGGGTCCGTGTGGGGAGGGTCCGTGTGAGGAGGGTCCGTGTGAGGGAGGGTCCGTGTGGGGGAGGGTCCGTGTGGGGAGGGTCCGTGTGAGGGAGGGTCCGTGTGGGGGAGGGTCCGTGTGAGGAGGGTCCGTGTGAGGAGGCGTCCGTGTGGGGGAGGGTCCGTGTGAGGAGGGTTCGGTGTGAGGAGGCGCCGTGTGGGGAGGGTCCGTGTGGGGAGGGTCCCGTGTGGGGAGGGTCCGTGTGAGGAGGCGTCCGTGTGGGGGAGGGTCCGTGTGGGAAGGGTCCGTGTGGGGAGGGTCCGTGTGGGGGAGGGTCCGTGTGGGGAGGGTCCGTGTGGGGAGGGTCCGTGTGAGGAGGGTTCGTGTGAGGAGGAAGGGTCCGTGTGAGGAGGGTCCGTGTGAGGAGGCGCCGTGTGGGGAGGGTCCGTGTGGGG